>NC_139219.1:107185303-107312803 GCF_055691185.1 Crinia signifera
TGATACATAACTTCCAGGGTGGTAGAGGATGTTTAATATGCAGAGGAGGGGTGTATAGTGGAGTGGGCTTATTATTCATAATTTTCTGGTGGGAGGACAGCTTGCTTGACTGCAGATATCTCCAGTTCCCAGAAATAGATTTCTTAAATTTTAATGGAATTAAAAACTAGAGAATCCCACCTACCAAATGGTATTGGGGACTAGGGGGTGAGAGTTCAGGAGTCAGAGCAATCTGCCAACGAGTATATAAAACTACATACCAGGTGTGTGGAGCTGGAGCAGTAACCAGCTGCTGGAAGGCTGATATCTCTGGTTCTGGGCACAGTAGAGACAAGCTACTAGTGTCCATCAAAGGGGGAGAGTCCCAGCTTTTGGAAAATACCCTCAGAGAAACTCTAAGTTCGACAGAACCTGAAATATCTGACTGGGAAAAGCAATTAACAGGCTTGGATGGGGACCTCTGCTTTGAAGTCAGATATCTCCGGTTCCCATGGGCCGATTTTTACAATTTTTGCACCCATAGAAAGAGGGGACCCTCAGCTTTCAGATGAGGGCCCTTAGACTCCTGGGGGGGTTTCTGGGTACTCAGAAACCCCCCCTGCGTGCGCTACTGTGTTGCATGCCTTTTTAGCGAGCGCGGTCTCAAACCCCCTTTCTTCCGAATAGATAACAGACCCGGGAGCCACATGTGTATTTATGGCAGCCATGAGGGTTGTGGCGTCTCCCCTTTCAACAGTGGTCAAGAAGCAGCCCCTGTCTCCCTGCATATACTGCCAAACACCCATTGCTGGGGCAGCATCCTCCCAACATTGGATTTGTGCCTCACAAAGAGGCTATCATCGACCTCCACCACCATGCCAGGGCCTCCAATTTGTGTCTGCGGCTGGGACAAGAGATCCATGGTTCATGCCTCCCTTATGAGACCGTTATACTGCACCATTGTCTTTATAGACATGTGCAGCTCCCTCTCGCAGTACTGCACATTCATCAGCTCCTGTGCCCAAGAATACACAAACCAGACCAGGGTCAGGAACGTAAAACCGACACCCGGAAAACCAGTGGTCCGCTCGAACGCTGACCTTCTTGCAGCAACAATTAATGTGGCAGTGCCACGTCGCTTCCTTAAGAGACAGCTTCATCAGATGGCCGTTCACGCAAGTCTGCGTAACGGGCAGCAATTGGTTTTGCTGACAAAACAGCACAGCCTCCTCCTCTGATGTAGGCACGGTGAACATGGACATTTGCTCACCTGCACTTCATCACAAAAATAATGTTATATGGTATAGACAGTAATTTCCTTAATAAACTTAAAAATAAATACATTTATTTAATAAACGTTGGTGGCATAGTGCCCCCCCTCACCCTAAACAAATAAACATTGGTGGCATAGTGTGTCCCCCCTCCCCCAACCAAAGAAACATTGGTGGCTAGTGGCATAGAAAAATATATATTTAAAAAAACATAATGGTGTGCCCCCCCACAAGCATGACCAGTCCCAGGCTCTTTGAGTGGTCCTGGTTCCCAAAATACAGAGGACAATGTGAGAGGGGGTCCCCCGTATTTTGGGGACCAGCACCAGGCTCTTGAGCTGGCCCTGGTTTCCAGAATACGGGGGACAAAATGAATAGGGGGTCCCCCGTATTTTGGGGAACAGCAACAGGCTTCACTAACAGGGAGTGTTATGACATAGCCAGGGGACACACTTGATGTGGTCCCGTGGCCAAAGTATTACCCACCCTAACTAGTCAGCCCAGACCAGGAGTTTTTGGGGAGGTGGGGTCCCCCCTCTCCAGGGCACCCCAGGCCTGGGCTGAAGCCCGGCGCTATCCCCTGCACCCCTGGGCTGTGGGTGCAGGGTTGATAGCTTGTTTAAACAGTAATATTGTCCTGTACAGTAGGACTACAGGTCCCAGCAAGCCTGCCCCACATGCTGGTACCCCTGCCACCCCAGGGCTTCTGCGGAGTCTTCACCTGGGGCCAGGGCCACCACTAGAAATGTTGGGGCCCAGGACTGACCTACAGTCCGGGCCCCCAGCAGCACAGCGCCATATCTCCGCCGCCCTGCCCCGCACCTGCCCCCGCCTGCCCGCACCCTGTCTCCCCCTACCCCATCCCCATTACGATTACTTACCATCACCCGCGGCAACGTCCTCCGGATCCTTCAGCCTCCACGGTCCAGAGCGCACACTGCACAGTGCAGCCTGCAGAGCGCCGAGCCCCTCTGTGTTCTAGGCTCGGCACTCTGCAGGCTGCACTGTGTATTGTGCGTGCCTGGCGCCGGCGGGGGGGGGGAGGCTGTGTGCGGGTGCGGGGGGGGGCTCTGGGCAGCCCCCCCTAGGGCTAGGGCCCGGGACAGCTGTACCCAGTGCATCTCCCTGTCAGCGGCCCTGCCTGGGGCAGCGGCCTTTTAAGCTCTTTTGCAAGGCCGCTGCTTCCCAGGGCTTCAGCCTCTTTATCTGTGTTCTTCACCTGGGGCAGCAGCCTTTTAAGCTCTTTTTGCAAGGCTGCTGCTTCCCGGGGCTTCAATCTCTTCATCTGTGTTCTTCACCTGGGGGGGGGGGGGGGGGGCGGCAGCCTTTGCAGCTCTTTCGCTTGGCTGCCACCTCCCAGGGCTTGTTCTTCTGGAGCTCTTCTCTGCTCCTCCTCCTAGGACTGATTGCCCCCTGTCTGGAGCTGGCTAATATAGCCAGCTCTACGGGTGGGGCAATGACACGCAAGCTGTGATTGGCAGGCTGCGGCCATTTTGAATTTTTTTCTCCACTCCGCTGCCTCCACTGCACCAATGGATGAGGGCCGACGCCACGACCAGGGTGAGTTTATTGAGGGTGGGGGTGGGGGGTTTGGAAGTGCTTCGAGGGGTGGGAGGGGAGGGAAGGGAAGGAGGGTGGGATCGGAATGCAGCGAGTTGGGGGGAGTCCAGGTGCCACGAGTGGGGGAGGGGGGGTCCAGGTTCCGCTATGGGGAGGGGGGTCGGAAGTGCCACGAGTGGGGGAGTGGGGGGTCAGAAGTGTAGCAAGTGGGGTCGGAAGTGCCGCGAGTGGGGTACGAGTGGGGTAGTCCGGGTGCCGCGAGTGGGGCAGGGTGGGGGGTCAGAAGTGCCGCGAGTGGGGGAGGAGGGGTCCGGGTGCCGCGAGTGTGTACGGGGGTGCGGAATTGGCGCGAGTGGGGGAGGTGGGTTGGAATTGCTGAGGTGGTGGGTGCCGCGAGTTGGGGGTCTGGGAAGGGGGCTGCTGCATCACCCGCTTAGAGGTCCTGCTCATCTGCCCACACCACACATGCGGGAGATGTGCAGGAGCTTCTGAGCGACTGCAGAGAAATTATCTGGCCCGTCTTTTCTGAATCTTGGGCAGATTCAGAACGGCGGGGCTGCGCATTTAAATCGCTGGGTGGTCTACACACATAGCAATTTACATGCGTTTTCAGGCATTTTCTGAGTGATTTAGTAAAATCGCTCAGAAAATGCCTGAAATGTCGCCCTGTGTGTGGGGCCCTTTACACAATACAGACAATAAACTGAAACCTGTGGACACCTTTATAGATAGATATAAACTAGCTACCTTTATTGTAATTTATCAACATATGTAAACTTGATTTTAGATCTTTGATCTATTCCCGCAGCCAGGGGGCTGGGGGCATGGCTAGAGGCTCACAGAGCCTCTGGGTCATGCCCCCATAGAGTCAAAACAGGGGCATGGCCTCGCGGTAGAGCCGCGAGTATAGGCCATGCCCCTTTAGTTAGGCCACGCCCCCGAAATTTTCTGCATCCACTTTTCCCTCCTCTGTCTGTTTCAAAGTTGGGAGGTATGTGCACCCGGGCTTCAGCCCGGTCAGGGTTAATACTGGAGAGGGGGACTGCTCAGGGGGTTAATGCTTCAGCCAGGGGAACTAATATTAATAGTTTTCCCCTGGCTGTGGAATTACCCTGCTGGCTGGTTGGGCCTGGTGCTGATTCTCAAAATGCGGGGACTCCTATTCATTTTTTCGCCCAATATATTGGATGCGATATCGGCCGATATATCGGATGTGATAACGGCCGATATAAAGATGCGATATGATGCGATTTTTTACCTGTTCATAACCCCACTATCCACTATGCATGGAGTTGATTTTATATAGTGTGGCAAGCGCTGGGCTTGGTGGCTCGCTGCGCTCGCCACACTATATAAAGTCAACTCCATGCGTTATAAACAGGTCAAAAATCGCATCGATAAATATCGTCCGATATTGCATCCGATATATCGGGCGCCGTGAAACTAAACAAGCACCAAATTATTTTATCACCTGTTTTATTTTTAGGAACTATCATATACGCTAGTTACAATTAAGCATTCTACAGAATAATTACAGATGATTCTTCACTGTGCTCATACTTACCTCTGATGCAGAGGCGTAGGGAGGGCGGAGCCACCGGAGCTCCTGCTCCGGGCGCCGATTGGTCGAATGGCGCCGCCGGCCCGCCCCCCCCCCTCCGCAAATGATACCTGCCTGCAGTTCAAGGCAGTGGCGCCATAGCCACCGTGAGGCAGACCCCACGGCTATTTGGAGGAGAAAGAGCCAGCGGGGTCTGCGGTGGGCGCCTGTCAGGGACAGGCTGTGCATTTAGTGATTGCGCTGCGCTCTGCTCTGGGCCACGCTGCTGATTGACAGCTTGAGCTGTCGGCACCCGGCATGTAGCTACCCGGTTTTTCTTGGTCCCCTGCGGCTGTTATAGAGGAGAAGGGGAAGGAGTGATCTGCATACGAAGATACTGCTGCTGCTGCTCCCGAGTCCCAGGCAGAGATGAAACTGTCAGTCAGCCCTGTGTAAGGGGACATGACAAAGTTCAGGAGCAGCAGCAGTGAGCTTGCTGATAGGTAACTAAGTGCTCCCACCCTCCACCCCTTAACAACAATAGACAGTGGGTGCTGAAAAGGGGGCGAGGCTAAAGACGACAAGGGGCGGGGCTAACAACTCGAGTCAAATGGGGCAGAGTTACATGGGAGCAGCTGCCTGCAGGACATCACGGGGTCAGCCATTAGACCAAGTTATGCTGCTTTCCCACTGCAGACCCGTTTTAGTTTACAGGTAATCTTAAATGGTATTTAGCATTCCCACTGCAGCAGATTACAGTTTCAAATGCCATTTAAGTACCATTCCCATTGCAGGTAAAACGTTTTAGCTCTTCAAAACGTTTAGTGCCTGTGACAATGGGTCAGGCCTGTCTTTCCTTGTTGATATATATATATAGATATATATATATATCTATAGATATAGATATATATATATATCTATATATATATATATATATATATATAGATCTATAGATCTATGTCTATATATATATATATATATATATATATATATATATAGATCTATATATATATATGTATATATATATATATATATCTATATAGATCTATATATATATATAGATAGATATATATCTATCAACAAGGATAGACAGGCAGCTTGGAGGGGGTAGAGGAGGGAAGCTGTCCCCGGGTGCTGTGGGGGTAGAGGGGGGAAGCTGTCCCCATGAGCTGCGGGAGGAGGGGGGTCCCTGCTGCTGCTGAGGGGAGAGGGGGTACCTGTCAGCCTGACACGGCGCTGCCGCTGCTGTATCACCCCCCCGGCGGCCGGTCCTTGCGGCGTATGTACAGTCAGTGTCGGCGGTCCCTCTGGCGCAGGGGAAATAAGTACTATTTCCCCTGCGCCAGAGGGACCGCCGACACTGACTGTACATCCGCCGCAAGGACCGGCCGCTGGGGGGGAGATACAGCAGCGGCAGCGGCCGCCGGGGGGGGGAGATACAGCAGCGGCAGCGGCCGCCGGGGGGGAGATACAGCAGCGGCAGCGCCGTGTCAGGCTGACAGGTACCCCCTCTCCCCTCAGCAGCAGCAGGGACCCCCCTCCTCCCGCAGCACCTGGGCACATCTTGCCCAGCGCTGCACGCTGTGGACCCGCTGCGGGTGCCTGCACCCGCAGCGGGACCATGTACACCGCCATTTACACGGGACCCGTGTAAAAGGTGTAAAAGGGGTATAACAGGGGGGGGGGGGGCGAGGGGGAGGGGGGGCGAGGGGGAGGGGGGGGGCGGGGGGCAGCGGGGCGTACACACACGGAGATGATTGCTGAAAAAAATCAGCAATCATCTCTACCGTTTAAAGATGCATTCCCATTGCATCTTAAACGGTAGATTACCGTGCAAAACCCTGCTCTGAAAACGGGTTGAAATACCGTTTAACTTTAAACGGTATTTCAACTCTGGCGCTTTCCCACTGCAGCCTTAAACGGTATTTTGCCCTCAAAAATCGGCAAAATACCGTTTTAAGGCTGCAGTGGGAAAGGGGCATAAGTGTTGCCACAGTCAGTTATTGAATAAGTGTGTATGGCCAATATATATAGATGCAGCCATGTTACAGGGAGCATTATATGTGTAGGCAGGGCTGCTCCTGGGGGAATTCTGCACTATGCATATAAACAGCTTTGCTATTGGAGGCATTATGGGTGTAAGCCAGTGCCGGATTAAGGTGTGTGGGGGCCCTGGACAACAAAATTGTGGGGGTCCCCACAGACAACCATTACACAGACGACACAGTGCCCGTCCCCCCGGCGAGGCTGGTACCTGGTCAGGCGGGTAGAGGGTCTCTGCAGGGTCCAAGCAGTCAGCAGTGCTGGTGTGGGGGCCCCCAAATGTGTGGGGACCTCGGGGCGACGGCCCCTGTCGCCCCGTGCTTAATCCGCAGTGCCTCTACTGGGGACATTATGCTTGTTAGTGGTGCTGCTCCTGGGGGTTTGTTATGCGGTGCTGCAATTTGGGCATTATGAGGTTAAGTTGCACTGTTACTGCTGGCATCATGTGTGCAAAGTGGCACTGCTACTGGGGGCATAATTTGCATAGGCAACAATGTTACTGGGGGCATTATGTGTTTAAAGGTCCGCATACGCTGTGATCCCCCCAAGACACAAAAATACTAGAGGTGCAGGAGCCCCTCTAGCATCTGTCTATTATAGGGGAGTGCAGAGCACCCAATGCTACCCGGAAGTGTGGATTCCGGGAGCGCTGTCCTTCAATGTGCACCCCCGGCAATGAGCATGTAACTCTGCTGTAGGCACCCCTGGGAAACTATCAAGTAACTAGCTCTGGCAATGACCATGTATTCCCCCATGGCAACAAGCATGTAACTCCCCCTAGGTAACAAGCAAGAAACTCCCCCTGGGAAACCAGCATAAAACCCCTGGAAATAAGCATTTAACCCCCACCCTTTCTGTGGCAACAAGCTTGAAACCCCTGGCAAGGAGCATGTAACCCCCAGACAATGGGGGTTATTCTAGTTCATTCTTTCTGACAAAATCCTTCTTAGATGGACAAAACCATGTGCACTGCGGGTGGGGCAGATGTAACTTGTGCAGAGAGAATTAGATTTGGGTGGGGTTTTTCTTCAAAGTGAGATCTATATTGCAGTGTAAAATAAAGCAGTCAGTATTTTCCCTGCACAGAAACAAAATAACTCACCCAAATCTAATTCTATCTGCACATGTTACATCTGCCCCCCCTGCAGTGCACATGGTTTTGTCCATCTAAGAAGGATTTTGTCAGAAAGAATGAACTAGAATAAACCCCAATGTGATGTAATCCCTGGCAGCAAGAATGTAACCCCTGACATTGAGACAGAAACTCCTGGCAACAGGCATGTAACTCCTTACAATGAGCATGTAAGCAAGTAGCAGTTATGATATACACACATATACATGCACACACATATACTGTATATGTATATAAATGTATATATTTGTGTGTGGTGGTGTGTGTGTGGTCTTATATAGCGCAGCACATTCCGTTAGAGTGTCTTATATAGTGCAGCAGATTCCGTTACAGCTTCTTATATAGCGCAGCAGATTCCGTTACAGTGTCTTATATAGCGCAGCAGATTCCGTTACAGCATCTTATATAGCGCAGCAGATTTCGTCACAGTGTCTTATATAGCGCAGCAGATTCCGTTACAGTGTCTAATATAGTGCAGCAGATTCTGTTACAGTGTCTTATATAGCGCAGCAGATTCCGTTAGTGTCTTATATAGCGCAGCAGATTCCGTTACAGCATCTTATATAGAGCAGCAGATTCCGTTACAGTGTCATATATAGTGCAGCAGATTCCGTTACAGTGTCTTATATAGCGCAGCAGATTCAGTTACAGCATCTTATATAGCGCAGCAGATTCCGTTACAGCATCTTATATAGAGCAGCAGATTCCGTTACAGTGTCTTATATAGTGCAGCAGATTCCGTTACAGTGTCTTATATAGCGCAGCAGATTCCGTTACAGTGTCTTATATAGCGCAGTAGGTTCAGTTACAGTGTTTTATATAACGCAGTAGATTCCGTTACAGTGTCTTATATATTTTAAATCTAACATGCCAACACATGTTAGCCACGCCCCCAATTCATATTGGGGGGGGGCGCGAAATATGCCCTTGCTCCAGGCACCATGGCACCTAGCTACACCGCTGCTCTGATGGCGTCATCTTTCCAATAATGTCTTTGGAAAGATGGTGTCTGCACAAAAGATATAAAATCTTTGGCAATGTGCCAGAATCTTTGTTATCTACTGTGCATAAACCAATTTTATTATATTGCAAGAAAGATGGCACTGCCAGCAACAGGTATGGGTGGACCCATTGCACATGGGCCCTATAGCTCTTAAAACACATTATGTAATAAAAAAAAAAAGTAGCTGCTCATGTATTAATATACTTTTCCTTGTCAACTTATTCTTTCATGTATGTACTATAAGTATTCTCGCATTTTAGAAGAGAGGATGAAAGATGTATCTCTTGATGTAGCTTGCAATGAGCCTGGCTTCCCGGAAGATGATTCCAAAGACCATACTGACTCAGTCATTCCTAAACCAAGATCAGTAAAGATCAACTATGCTAACACATATAGATTGGAACCCAGAAATACATTTTCTGTTCAAACAGTTGAAAGAATAATGGAACAAATTCTAAAGGTATGTCAGACCTAGCAAAGAGTGGAAAACTTTAGCATATTAATAAATTCAGGGTTGCCTACCCTCCCGGAATGGCCGGGAGGGTTCCGGAAATCGGGTCCCCCTCCCGGACCCCTGGAAAGAGGGGCAACCCTCCCGCAAAACCGCCTGGCTCCCGCGCCCCCCCCCTCCGCCGGCACCAGCGACCCCTCCCTCGGCGGGGGGGGGGGGGTCCGCTTGTCAAATGACTCGAATAGCGCCATTTTAGCCCTGCCCACCGCAGTGCAATACCATAAAAAATGGCATTGTATGTTGGGGGCATGGCTAAAACAGCACTATCGCTTAGGCTACACCCCCAACAAGTCACTGCCCATGTGCCTCCACCCCCTCCCCACCCATTTTCACTCCCGGCGCCCCCCCCCCCCTGAGCTGGCTGCCCTCTCCCGGATGAGGGCAGCCAGAAAGTCGGTAAGTATGAATAAATAGTTTTAAATATTTCTGTAGAAAGCACCTACAGATTAATGCCAATGGACTGATTCAGTGGTGGCAAAGCTGTTTCATATTTGTATACTAGATGATGCTAGAGCTACAGGAAGCATCTTAAGAATAAAAATGCCCACTGCCTGTTTCTCTGATCCACTGCTGCATAAAGAGGATGCAGCTTAGGATTTACTGCTACTGGCAGTGTCAGACTGGGGCATGAAGGGCCCACCACGAAAATGCACTCACAGGGGCCCACCAAGGGGGTGTGGTCTTTTTGAAGGGGTGTGGTCACCTAACCAGAGAGCAGTGGCTATACACTATACGATTTTGGGCCAATTTCATCCGATTTCGGCACTTTGGGACGATAATCGGGCAAAATTGGCCCAAAATTACAGGTGTGCGACATCTGATCCGGAAATCCCCCACCCTGATAATAATGTACATAGGTCCCACAGATAATAATACAGCAAATAGCCCCCCCCCCAGATAATAAAGCACATAGGTCCTCCACACACAGATAATAGTAAAGCACATTGGTCCCCTCACATATAATACAGCACATGGGTCCTCCCCACACAGATAATAGAAACATAGAATTTGACGGCAGATAAGAACCATTTGGCCCATCTAGTCTGCCCCTTTTTTTTACCCTTCAGGTAATCTCAACCCTTTTTAATCCTTATTTCTTTGTAAGGATATTCATATGCCTATCCCAAGCATGTTTAAATTGTTCTACTGTCTTTACCACCTCTGATTGGAGGCTATTCCACTTATCCACTACCCTTTCTGTGAAGTAATTATTTCTAACATTTCCCCTGAACCTACCTCCCTCCATATTCAGTGCATGTCCTCGTGTTCTATTACTTCTTTTCCTTTGAAGAAAAGTTCCCTCCTGTACTATGTTAAAACCCTTGATATATTTGAAGATTTCTATCAAGTCCCCCCTTTCCCTTCTCTGCTCCAAACTATACATGTTAAGATATTTTAGTCTTTCCAGGTAAGTTTTGTGATGTAGGCCATGCACCATTTTAGTTGCCCTTCTTTGTACACTCTCTAAT
Organism: Crinia signifera; assembly: GCF_055691185.1. NCBI lineage: Eukaryota > Metazoa > Chordata > Amphibia > Anura > Myobatrachidae > Crinia > Crinia signifera. The sequence continues at coordinate 107,195,812 of NC_139219.1, forward strand.
GTATTTATATCCTTCTGAAGATATGGTCTCCAGAACTGGACACAGTATTCCAGATGAGGCCGTACCAATGACCTATAAAGTGGCATTATTACTTCTTTTTTTTCTGCTACTGATTCCTCTCCCTATGCAACCAAGCATCTGACTAGCCTTCCTCATTGCTTTGCTACATTGCTTTCCTGCCTTTAAGTCACTTGAAATAGTGACTCCTAGATCTCTTTCCTCCTCAGTAGTTTCCATTATAGTACCCTTGATAATATATTGAGCCTTTGGGGTTTTGAGTCCCAAGTGCATAATTTTGCATTTTTTAGCATTAAACTGTAGTTGCCATGCTCTTGACCAATTCTCATGTTTACTTAGATCATCAGTCATTTGATTTACCGCTCCTGGTGTGTCTACTCTGCAAAAAGGCATAATTTCCCTTCAATACCATTTTCAATGTCACTAACAAAGATATTAAAGTGCACTGGTCCAAGTACAGATCCCTGGGGTACTCCTCACTGGTAACATGTCCCTCCATAGAATGCACTCCATATACTACTACTGTTTGTTTCCTATCCTGCAACCAGGTTCTTATCCATTTAATTGTTTTATAATCCAACCCCACACTTTCAAGTTTATTTAGCAGCCTGCGATGTGGGACAGTGCCAAATGCCTTACTAAAGTCTAGATATGCCACATCTACAGCCCCCCTTCATCTAGTATTTTGGTCACAGAGTCAAAAAAGTAAATGAGACTTGTTTGGCATGATCTCCCTGCAGTAAAGCCATGCTGTTTTGGATCCTGTAAATTGTTTAATTTAAGATATTCCACTATTCTTTCTTTTAATAGTGTTTCCATTAATTTCCCTACTACTAATGTAAGGCTCACTGGTCTGTAGTTACTTGCTTCTTCTTTGCTTCCGCTTTTGTGCAGTGGAACTACGTTTGCTCTTCTCCAGTCCTCTGGAACTGTACCTGTATCTAGTGACTGGTTGAATAAATCTGTTAATTGCGCTACCAACACATCTTTTAGTTATTTTAGTATCCTTGGATGCACTCCATCTGGCCCCATTGATTTATCCACTTTCAGTCTTGAAAGTTCTGTTAAGACTTTCTCCCTAGTAAATGTACTTCCATCTAACTTATTTTTATGACTGTCCATGCAACTTAACTGTGGTCCCTTCCCTTCTCCTTCTATAGTGAATACGGAGCAAAAGTAATTATTTAGATGATCGGTACTTGTGGAGTATCACGGCTCACATCGCATGCCATCGCATGCCATATGTAGTGTAGATTTTTACCATTTTTAGCTATTTTTAGCAAAAATCGCATCGCATGCAATCAAATCGCATGCGATGCGATGCGATCGCATGCGTTTTTGCACTGAAATGCATCCAAATGCATGGAAATGTGTAGCAAACATGTTAAATGCCCCCAAATGTCATTTTTCAGAGTGTACCACCCCCACTATCAACGCCAACCCGAAGCGTGGCGAGCGCAGCGAGCCCGCGAGGGGCGGAGGTACGCGTCCTATGACCTTTTCATACCCCCACTATCCACGTCGGCGTGGAGTTGAGAATAGAAAGTGTGGCGAGCGCAGCGAGCCACCGAGCTCGAAGCGTGGCGAGCGGATGCTGACACCTGTGAAGCCCACGAGGGGACGCGGATACCTGTGAAGGTATCCACGTCCCCTCGCTGCGCTCGCCACACTTTCTATTCTCAACTCCACGCCGACGTGGATAGTGGGGGTATGAAAAGGTCATAGGACGCGTACCACCGCCCCTCGCGGGCACGCTGCGCTCGCCACGCTTCGGGTTGGCATTGATAGTGGGGGTGGTACACTCTGAAAAATGACATTTGGGGGCATTTAACATGTTTGCTACACATTTCCATGCATTTGGATGCATTTCAGTGCAAAATCGCATTCGATCGCATCGCATGCGATGCAATGCGATTTTTTAGCATGCGATGGACATCGTGGGAACCGTGATACTCCACAAGTACCAGATGATCTGTAATTGCCTTCTCTCTCTCCAGCAAATTCTCAGTGTCTGTCCGCAGTCTTATTATTCCTCCATTTGATTATTTCCTTTCACTTATATACTTAAAAAAAGTTTTGCTTCCTTTATCTACTGGTATACAAAGAATGGTTTAGTAGTGGTTATGAATGCGCCAAACCTGACTGCCGCAACTAATACCCCCTTGGGATACCAGCCCCAAAAAACAATACAAAGGAATACAAGATAGAGGTATCCTGATGCGCTGTCAGGTAAATGAATAGGGTGGATTGATCACTCCTTCTTCCCTGGTCCTGGATTCTGTCCAAGGATGCTTTACAGGCTCATGGGTAAAAGAGGAGACATATACATATAGATAGTGAAACCAGAAACAGTCTCCAATAAATCACTATAGTTGGGTTCTCAAGGGAACACTGACCTGTCCAACAGGCCCTATATGCCTATAAAGGTATCTTTCAATCACCAACTTTTCTCCAGATTCCCATGCAGTAAATGCTCACCTTTTGGCAATGCCCTATATGCACATAGGGGTATCTTTTCTGTTCTTAGATTGTCCAGATCTCATGTAGAACTTTATGGCATCAAGCTCACAGGCAGGTAGCGGTATAACAAAATTTTATTCTCACAATCCGTGCAGTAAAAAAACAGGATACATTGGACAAACAGCAGAAAAGAATTAAAAAATTAAAAATATTCCAAGCAGAGCGTCACCTCCTATCCCTGCCAACTCAGCACTCACCCGGGTCTAGAGGAGAGTTGGTGCCTCACAAGATGAAAAAAATGTGAAGAGGCCAGAGGGGATGGATCGGCTAAGCTGGAAAAGTCACTCCACAACACCGACGCGTTTCGGACCTATAATGGTCCTTTTTCAAGGTGTGGAGTGTATGAATAGGGTGAAGGTATTTATACCTGCCCAGCAAACATCCTAATTAAGCAAGTAAAAAAATCTGTACCGGAGTGTAAATTCTTAAAAAGCCAATTCATAAAATATACACACACATTAAAACAAAGGGACCTCTCTATATAAAATATATTACATCAAGAAAGCATGGAGAGAAAAAACGGAGCATATGCATTATTATGTTGGTACATTTACGTAATTGTACTGCGTCCGATCCGGGGAGTCCTTAACTTGTTTTTTCGTAGCCTCATACAGCGTTCCCGCTGTTTCTAACGGTGTACTCTATCAGGCAGTCCCGCTACCCGGATATCCGGGTCTTCCTGTGCAGGCGATAGTATTGGCTACGTCCGGTTTGTTATGTGGAACGCAGACCCTCTTCAAACGGATGCGGAAGTGACGTCTGCTTCCAAACTGAGGTTTGAGACGCGGATATCGCTCCGTATGATACTTCCTGATATCTTTACAGTGACGCTTGCGTGTCATATACGTTTAGCTTGAAACGCAGGTCACCGGGATGGTTATTCATATTGCATCAGGCACCATTATATGGATCGTTCCATATGAAAAAGTAGAGATGTGCAAAATTAGCATTAATCACATATTGCCGTACGGCCCGTATATAACAATACTAAAGGATACAAATGTTAAAAAAACCACTGCATTATTTTTAATGAGAGATAACAATAAAAATAATAAAAGAATTCATTTACTAAAAAGCCTTAATAAAAAATTCATGATAAGTGGATATTAAAAAAGCAGATATTAGAAAGGCTGGCATTATAAACCTCATTCTAAAAAGCATTTAAGCTCGAAGTCCATATTTAAGCCTAATGGGAACAGAGTTTTCAACGTATATATGGTCTGCATTTCTGTGCGTGCCAATCTCTGTTCACAGTCATTGACCCGCCAGTGTGATTTCACCATCCTTATCCCACAAAAAGAGACCAGATGTCGAATATCACACTGGTGGACTTTTTTGAAATGGTCAGACACATTATTGGACTCCAGGCCTTTCTTTACATTTCTTACATGCTCCGCCCATCTAACTTTAAGGGCCCTGGATGTCCTGCCAACATACTGTTTGGAACAATTACATTGTAGCAGATAAATACAGTTCTTGCTATCACAAGTTATGAAGTCCTCAATCGGATATATTTTCTTTGTATGTGTGGATTGGTATTCTTGCACACATTTTATTGAACCTTTACAGGATCTACATAAACTGCACATACCACATCTAAAAAACCCTTTTGATTTTATACGGGTAAGTGGCGATGGAACATTAATGGCGCTGTTCACTATGGTGTCTTTCACATTTCGGGCCCTCCTGTATACAAACTTCGGGTTGGTATTAATATGTTTGGATAACAGGGGGTCACTAGTAAGCACACTCCAATGTTTTTTTATCATGCTTTCTAGCTGTTTATGTTGACTCGTGTACTTTGTGATGAACATTACATCAGATATACTAGATTTAACCTTCTGGGGCCTTTCCTGATCTTTATTCACTAGCAGAAACCTGCCCTTATCTTTAGCTGCATCAATCATTGGCTTTTGATATCCTTTGCTAAGGAATTGTTTCTCTAGTTGTAGGGCCTGGTCATCATAAACCTCTAGGTCCGTACAATTCCTGCTGATACGCTGGAATTGACTTCCAGGGACACTTCTGAGCCAATTGGTGTGGTGATTGCTACTAGCGTCAATGAATGAGTTACAATCAGTTTTTTTTATGTAATTTTTAGTTTTTAGTAAGTTATTTTCGACGTAGATAGTAAGGTCGAGAAAATTAACAGTTTCTGAACTAATATCAAATGTTAAGCGAATATTGAGGTCATTTGAATTCAAATGATCGCAAAACAGTTTTAAATCAGGCTCATTGCCCCTCCAAATGCAAAGTATATCATCAATATACCGACGCCATAGCACCAGGCTGGCACCAAACGGGTGATTTTGCCACACCGCCTTCATTTCCCACCATGCCATAAATAAATTGGCATAGCTTGGTGCCAGCCTGGTGCCCATAGCGGTACCGGTTAATTGAAGATAGTATCCACCATCAAACCAAAAATAATTATTTGTTAAAATCAAAGAAATGCCTTCCAGAATGAAATTTTTCTTCTCTTCTTCCATCTCTTCCTGATCTAGGAAGTATTTAATCGCTACTAACCCTTTATTATGGTCTATAATTGTGTAGAGGGAGGCTACATCAGATGTTATTAATTTGAAACCTCCCTCCCACTTGATGGTTTTTAAGACATCTAGAGTGGCGATAGTGTCTTTGAGATAAGACTGATTCTTTTGTACCATCGGCTGTAACAAGTGGTCTAGAAAATGGGACAAATTTGAAAGGATAGAGTTTGTGCCTGCCACAATTGGCCGGCCGGGGGGTTTGTTCTCATTTTTATGTATTTTGGGTAGTATATATACTACTGGCATTGATGGTTTCTCGATCATAATGTATTCACTTTCAGATGTTGTGATTACTCCTTTTTTAGTATACAGTTTTAAAAAAGTGGATAGCTTCCCACTGATTGTCTCAGTGGGGTTGCCCCTTAATTTTTTATAAGTTGCTGTATCGGACAGCTGTCTTATGATTTCGCTGTTGTAATCCTCCACATCCAAAATTACGATACTGCCCCCTTTGTCTGCGGGTTTTATGACGATTTGGTCATTTTCCCGCAGACTCTTAATGGCTTCCCGTTCCTTTTTTGTTAAATTTACAGTTTTGTCTGGTTTAAATTGAATTTTTCCTAGATCATCGCATACCAGGCGTTCAAAGGTCTCGATGAAGCAACCCTTTTTGTGTTTTGGGTAGAAAGTGGACTTCTTTTTAAAAATGGAATAATTAGTAACCTCATTATTTGTATTTTCTGTCTGTCCATTTTCCTCGAAGAAACGTTTTAATGTCAACTTTCTAATAAATTTCTGGAAGTCTATAAAGACTTCAAACTCATCTGTTTTATTTGATGGGGCGAACTTTAAACCTCGCTCCAAGACTTTCATCTCTTCTGCATTAGGTATGTATTTGCTTAAATTAAAAATTTTGTTTTTGCCAAGATCATGCTGTTCTACCTCCTGTGTTTCCAAAGGGATTTGGTTATGTGATTTCTCTGATCTTTTTATTTTTTTCTTGAGTTTGGACTCCTCGGATAGTCCGCCCCCTCTTTTACCTCGTTTTTTACATTTTTTTGGGGGATTATGTATCAATGTGTTACTGGTTGGTAAGTCTCCTTGTCTAAAAAATGTGGCTCAATGTCCCGATGTCTTCTTAGAGGCTCAAATCTATTTTTTGTCCTCCAACCAATATTTTCATTTTCTGGCCTATTTTGTCTCCAGTGTCTAGGGGTTTCTTCCTCATTAGTGAAATATCTGTTTCTTTTTTGTCTAATGGGTAAGTCTTCACTGTTATTGTACACTCTCCATTTTCTCTTATTCCTTTGGAAGGTGAAACTATCTTCATTTGTTGAAATTCTCTCTTGGGGCTTATAACGATATGATTGTTTAGATTGATGGAATCTCTTTACCCTAGGGGTTTGTTTAGGAGTTACGGGGTCCCTGTTTGTTTCCATTTTATTGGTTTTGGTTTTATAATCATATTGGGAGCCTGTTTTGTAGTCCTCTTTATCTCTAAGATACTTTTTCTTTTTTTTTCAATCTAAGTTCTTTTTCGTTTTTTTCAATTTTATGTGTGATGTTCTCCTCACATTCTTTAAATTCTTTTGTTTTGGAATGGGGATCGACCAGAGTTTTATAAATCATAACAGTATCTTCATTTTTCTTTAATTCCTCATTTTTATATTTAATTATGAGTTCCATTAATTTAAATGAGCAGGTATCCAAAATTTTATACCAATTGGCTTTAAACTCATCTGATTCACTGTTAAAGGATGGCGTTTTATCTATTCTGAGCCCCCTGGGGATGATGCCCTCAGAACGATATTTTTCAAGTGAGATGACTTCCCACCAGAGACGTCCCTCCTTTAACAGTGCTTTCTCCAATTTAAACATAGCTTCCTCCAAATTATCATCTATAACTTCGCAATGTTCCTCATTGTCAAAGATATCTTTAGCTAATACATTTCTACGGCCTCTATGGGCAAACATAATCTCGGCTGCAAAAAACCTCTACCGGTGGTAAAAGACAAGTATACAAAGAATGGTTTAGTAGTGGTTATGAATGCGCCAAACCTGACTGCCGCAACTAATACCCCCTTGGGATACCAGCCCCAAAAAACAATACAAAGGAATACAAGATAGAGGTATCCTGATGCGCTGTCAGGTAAATGAATAGGGTGGATTGATCACTCCTTCTTCCCTGGTCCTGGATTCTGTCCAAGGATGCTTTACAGGCTCATGGGTAAAAGAGGAGACATATACATATAGATAGTGAAACCAGAAACAGTCTCCAATAAATCACTATAGTTGGGTTCTCAAGGGAACACTGACCTGTCCAACAGGCCCTATATGCCTATAAAGGTATCTTTCAATCACCAACTTTTCTCCAGATTCCCATGCAGTAAATGCTCACCTTTTGGCAATGCCCTATATGCACATAGGGGTATCTTTTCTGTTCTTAGATTGTCCAGATCTCATGTAGAACTTTATGGCATCAAGCTCACAGGCAGGTAGCGGTATAACAAAATTTTATTCTCACAATCCGTGCAGTAAAAAAACAGGATACATTGGACAAACAGCAGAAAAGAATTAAAAAATTAAAAATATTCCAAGCAGAGCGTCACCTCCTATCCCTGCCAACTCAGCACTCACCCGGGTCTAGAGGAGAGTTGGTGCCTCACAAGATGAAAAAAATGTGAAGAGGCCAGAGGGGATGGATCGGCTAAGCTGGAAAAGTCACTCCACAACACCGACGCGTTTCGGACCTATAATGGTCCTTTTTCAAGGTGTGGAGTGTATGAATAGGGTGAAGGTATTTATACCTGCCCAGCAAACATCCTAATTAAGCAAGTAAAAAAATCTGTACCGGAGTGTAAATTCTTAAAAAGCCAATTCATAAAATATACACACACATTAAAACAAAGGGACCTCTCTATATAAAATATATTACATCAAGAAAGCATGGAGAGAAAAAACGGAGCATATGCATTATTATGTTGGTACATTTACGTAATTGTACTGCGTCCGATCCGGGGAGTCCTTAACTTGTTTTTTCGTAGCCTCATACAGCGTTCCCGCTGTTTCTAACGGTGTACTCTATCAGGCAGTCCCGCTACCCGGATATCCGGGTCTTCCTGTGCAGGCGATAGTATTGGCTACGTCCGGTTTGTTATGTGGAACGCAGACCCTCTTCAAACGGATGCGGAAGTGACGTCTGCTTCCAAACTGAGGTTTGAGACGCGGATATCGCTCCGTATGATACTTCCTGATATCTTTACAGTGACGCTTGCGTGTCATATACGTTTAGCTTGAAACGCAGGTCACCGGGATGGTTATTCATATTGCATCAGGCACCATTATATGGATCGTTCCATATGAAAAAGTAGAGATGTGCAAAATTAGCATTAATCACATATTACCGTACGGCCCGTATATAACAATACTAAAGGATACAAATGTTAAAAAAACCACTGCATTATTTTTAATGAGAGATAACAATAAAAATAATAAAAGAATTCATTTACTAAAAAGCCTTAATAAAAAATTCATGATAAGTGGATATTAAAAAAGCAGATATTAGAAAGGCTGGCATTATAAACCTCATTCTAAAAAGCATTTAAGCTCGAAGTCCATATTTAAGCCTAATGGGAACAGAGTTTTCAACGTATATATGGTCTGCATTTCTGTGCGTGCCAATCTCTGTTCACAGTCATTGACCCGCCAGTGTGATTTCACCATCCTTATCCCACAAAAAGAGACCAGATGTCGAATATCACACTGGTGGACTTTTTTGAAATGGTCAGACACATTATTGGACTCCAGGCCTTTCTTTACATTTCTTACATGCTCCGCCCATCTAACTTTAAGGGCCCTGGATGTCCTGCCAACATACTGTTTGGAACAATTACATTGTAGCAGATAAATACAGTTCTTGCTATCACAAGTTATGAAGTCCTCAATCGGATATATTTTCTTTGTATGTGTGGATTGGTATTCTTGCACACATTTTATTGAACCTTTACAGGATCTACATAAACTGCACATACCACATCTAAAAAACCCTTTTGATTTTATACGGGTAAGTGGCGATGGAACATTAATGGCGCTGTTCACTATGGTGTCTTTCACATTTCGGGCCCTCCTGTATACAAACTTCGGGTTGGTATTAATATGTTTGGATAACAGGGGGTCACTAGTAAGCACACTCCAATGTTTTTTTATCATGCTTTCTAGCTGTTTATGTTGACTCGTGTACTTTGTGATGAACATTACATCAGATATACTAGATTTAACCTTCTGGGGCCTTTCCTGATCTTTATTCACTAGCAGAAACCTGCCCTTATCTTTAGCTGCATCAATCATTGGCTTTTGATATCCTTTGCTAAGGAATTGTTTCTCTAGTTGTAGGGCCTGGTCATCATAAACCTCTAGGTCCGTACAATTCCTGCTGATACGCTGGAATTGACTTCCAGGGACACTTCTGAGCCAATTGGTGTGGTGATTGCTACTAGCGTCAATGAATGAGTTACAATCAGTTTTTTTTATGTAATTTTTAGTTTTTAGTAAGTTATTTTCGACGTAGATAGTAAGGTCGAGAAAATTAACAGTTTCTGAACTAATATCAAATGTTAAGCGAATATTGAGGTCATTTGAATTCAAATGATCGCAAAACAGTTTTAAATCAGGCTCATTGCCCCTCCAAATGCAAAGTATATCATCAATATACCGACGCCATAGCACCAGGCTGGCACCAAACGGGTGATTTTGCCACACCGCCTTCATTTCCCACCATGCCATAAATAAATTGGCATAGCTTGGTGCCAGCCTGGTGCCCATAGCGGTACCGGTTAATTGAAGATAGTATCCACCATCAAACCAAAAATAATTATTTGTTAAAATCAAAGAAATGCCTTCCAGAATGAAATTTTTCTTCTCTTCTTCCATCTCTTCCTGATCTAGGAAGTATTTAATCGCTACTAACCCTTTATTATGGTCTATAATTGTGTAGAGGGAGGCTACATCAGATGTTATTAATTTGAAACCTCCCTCCCACTTGATGGTTTTTAAGACATCTAGAGTGGCGATAGTGTCTTTGAGATAAGACTGATTCTTTTGTACCATCGGCTGTAACAAGTGGTCTAGAAAATGGGACAAATTTGAAAGGATAGAGTTTGTGCCTGCCACAATTGGCCGGCCGGGGGGTTTGTTCTCATTTTTATGTATTTTGGGTAGTATATATACTACTGGCATTGATGGTTTCTCGATCATAATGTATTCACTTTCAGATGTTGTGATTACTCCTTTTTTAGTATACAGTTTTAAAAAAGTGGATAGCTTCCCACTGATTGTCTCAGTGGGGTTGCCCCTTAATTTTTTATAAGTTGCTGTATCGGACAGCTGTCTTATGATTTCGCTGTTGTAATCCTCCACATCCAAAATTACGATACTGCCCCCTTTGTCTGCGGGTTTTATGACGATTTGGTCATTTTCCCGCAGACTCTTAATGGCTTCCCGTTCCTTTTTTGTTAAATTTACAGTTTTGTCTGGTTTAAATTGAATTTTTCCTAGATCATCGCATACCAGGCGTTCAAAGGTCTCGATGAAGCAACCCTTTTTGTGTTTTGGGTAGAAAGTGGACTTCTTTTTAAAAATGGAAGCATGATGCAGCTAAAGATAAGGGCAGGTTTCTGCTAGTGAATAAAGATCAGGAAAGGCCCCAGAAGGTTAAATCTAGTATATCTGATGTAATGTTCATCACAAAGTACACGAGTCAACATAAACAGCTAGAAAGCATGATAAAAAAACATTGGAGTGTGCTTACTAGTGACCCCCTGTTATCCAAACATATTAATACCAACCCGAAGTTTGTATACAGGAGGGCCCGAAATGTGAAAGACACCATAGTGAACAGCGCCATTAATGTTCCATCGCCACTTACCCGTATAAAATCAAAAGGGTTTTTTAGATGTGGTATGTGCAGTTTATGTAGATCCTGTAAAGGTTCAATAAAATGTGTGCAAGAATACCAATCCACACATACAAAGAAAATATATCCGATTGAGGACTTCATAACTTGTGATAGCAAGAACTGTATTTATCTGCTACAATGTAATTGTTCCAAACAGTATGTTGGCAGGACATCCAGGGCCCTTAAAGTTAGATGGGCGGAGCATGTAAGAAATGTAAAGAAAGGCCTGGAGTCCAATAATGTGTCTGACCATTTCAAAAAAGTCCACCAGTGTGATATTCGACATCTGGTCTCTTTTTGTGGGATAAGGATGGTGAAATCACACTGGCGGGTCAATGACTGTGAACAGAGATTGGCACGCACAGAAATGCAGACCATATATACGTTGAAAACTCTGTTCCCATTAGGCTTAAATATGGACTTCGAGCTTAAATGCTTTTTAGAATGAGGTTTATAATGCCAGCCTTTCTAATATCTGCTTTTTTAATATCCACTTATCATGAATTTTTTATTAAGGCTTTTTAGTAAATGAATTCTTTTATTATTTTTATTGTTATCTCTCATTAAAAATAATGCAGTGGTTTTTTTAACATTTGTATCCTTTAGTATTGTTATATACGGGCCGTACGGCAATATGTGATTAATGCTAATTTTGCACATCTCTACTTTTTCATATGGAACGATCCATATAATGGTGCCTGATGCAATATGAATAACCATCCCGGTGACCTGCGTTTCAAGCTAAACGTATATGACACGCAAGCGTCACTGTAAAGATATCAGGAAGTATCATACGGAGCGATATCCGCGTCTCAAACCTCAGTTTGGAAGCAGACGTCACTTCCGCATCCGTTTGAAGAGGGTCTGCGTTCCACATAACAAACCGGACGTAGCCAATACTATCGCCTGCACAGGAAGACCCGGATATCCGGGTAGCGGGACTGCCTGATAGAGTACACCGTTAGAAACAGCGGGAACGCTGTATGAGGCTACGAAAAAACAAGTTAAGGACTCCCCGGATCGGACGCAGTACAATTACGTAAATGTACCAACATAATAATGCATATGCTCCGTTTTTTCTCTCCATGCTTTCTTGATGTAATATATTTTATATAGAGAGGTCCCTTTGTTTTAATGTGTGTGTATATTTTATGAATTGGCTTTTTAAGAATTTACACTCCGGTACAGATTTTTTTACTTGCTTAATTAGGATGTTTGCTGGGCAGGTATAAATACCTTCACCCTATTCATACACTCCACACCTTGAAAAAGGACCATTATAGGTCCGAAACGCGTCGGTGTTGTGGAGTGACTTTTCCAGCTTAGCCGATCCATCCCCTCTGGCCTCTTCACATTTTTTTCATCTTGTGAGGCACCAACTCTCCTCTAGACCCGGGTGAGTGCTGAGTTGGCAGGGATAGGAGGTGACGCTCTGCTTGGAATATTTTTAATTTTTTAATTCTTTTCTGCTGTTTGTCCAATGTATCCTGTTTTTTTACTGCACGGATTGTGAGAATAAAATTTTGTTATACCGCTACCTGCCTGTGAGCTTGATGCCATAAAGTTCTACATGAGATCTGGACAATCTAAGAACAGAAAAGATACCCCTATGTGCATATAGGGCATTGCCAAAAGGTGAGCATTTACTGCATGGGAATCTGGAGAAAAGTTGGTGATTGAAAGATACCTTTATAGGCATATAGGGCCTGTTGGACAGGTCAGTGTTCCCTTGAGAACCCAACTATAGTGATTTATTGGAGACTGTTTCTGGTTTCACTATCTATATGTATATGTCTCCTCTTTTACCCATGAGCCTGTAAAGCATCCTTGGACAGAATCCAGGACCAGGGAAGAAGGAGTGATCAATCCACCCTATTCATTTACCTGACAGCGCATCAGGATACCTCTATCTTGTATTCCTTTATCTACTGACTGAGCCATTTTCTCCTCAGCTTGTGCCTGCCTGATCACTTTCTTAGCCTCATTGGATCTGGCAAATCACACTTCTTTGTCGTTATTATTTTGTGTCTGCTTGTAAGTCCTAAACGCCATCTTTTTTGCTATTACACTAGTTGATACCTCTTTAGTAAACCACAGTGGCTTCCTTTTCCTGGTGCTTTTCCCAACCCCGTTGCCTTTAGTATTGAACTTTTTTATTTTTTCCACCTCTCCTGCACTCCTTTCAAGTTCCTCCAATCCGCTAATGAATCGCTTAAACATCTCCCCATTTTTGCAAAGTCAGCTTTCCTAAAATCCAACACCTTAGTTTTTGTGTGACTGGAGTTGTACCCTGCCTTGATACTAAACCATACTGCTTGATGATCACTGGATCCCAGGTTCTCACCCACATACAGTATATGTCCGATATCCTGTCATCATCTGTGAGTATTAAATCTAATATTGAGTCTTTGCGAGTAGGCTCCCTCACCAATTGCTTGAGAGATGCTCCCTGTAGGGAATTTAGAAATTTGCCACTTGTAGATGATCTTGCAAAAGACTCCTCCCAATTCACATCAGGTAGATAAAAGTCTCCCATGATTATGACCTCTCCCTTTAATGCCATTTTAGTGACAGCAAGCAATAGGCTCCTAGTACAGCACATAGCCCCCCCCCCCCCCACATATAATACAGCACATGGGTCCTCCCCACACAGATAATACTACAGGACATAGCCCCCCTCATATAATATAGCACATGGGTCCTTCCCACACAGATAATAGTACAGCACATGGGTCCCCCCACACAGATAATAGTACAGCACATAGACCCTCCGATATAATACAGCACATAGTAGGTCCCCCCACTCAGATAATAGTACAGCACATAGGTCCCCAGGCCCCAACTCAGATAATAGTACAGCACATAGGTCCCCCCACATATAAAACAGCACATTCACTGTCTGTCCTGTTGCTGCTCAGCACACTCCTTACCTGCAATGCTGCGCGGCAAGCACGAAGGGGGTACAGGTCATTAGGGGGCACCCCCCCGTGCGCTTGCCTGTGGAATGCCACTGACTAGTGACTACTGTTGACATGTCAAACGGCAGGCCCCACCCTCCTTTAAAAGTGGTCAGAGTTTAAAATCTCCCGGTCCCCCGCCAGGTCAGTCCGAGCCTGGCTAGTCTCAACTTTTTTTGCTTTGTTTACTAGGAAGTGCTATTATGATGTCTTGTAAAGTGTGAAGTGTAAAATTGAATTTAAATATTGTATCATGATGTCATTTTTTTTCTCCTATTTAGCATTTGATTTTTTTTTGTGTCTTATGCCAATTGCACAGACAATTTGATTAATTCTAAGATGCCAACTTAGGCTGTGGTGTCTCCAGTCAAACCATCTTATGAACCATAGAAACTTGTGGCAAGTACAGTTTCTCTGAGTATTGCCTACTCTGTATGCAACTGTGCATCTTTGGATACAGATGCTTACACCAATAAGCATGCATCTGCTTAGCAATCCCCCCTTTTGCTCCTAGGAATACTCACTGACCCACAAACCATACATCTGATTATGGGCCTTATTCTGGTTGGTGCGGCCGGGCCGTACGCGTACGTTCCGGGGTTTTTCATGATCTGCGCATGCGTACATTCGCTAATGCGCAGGCGCGAACACTCCACAACGCTTACGGACGGGTCTCTCCGTGCGAAAAAACCTGTACGCGAGAGTACGGGCATTGGGGGCGGCATAGGGGCGTGTTGAGGGGAGCGGCCGAAATAATGAGGGAAAATGGGCGTAAACATGGGCGTACACGGGGGTGTGCACCAAAAATGAGCGGTGCTACTACCGCACGATCGACTAAAGCACCGTTCATTTCGGACACAAAACAGGCGGCCGCCAACCGCCACCTCAGACCACCCCTACAGATACCGCATGCCAGCGTGCGCCTGGGTTTGCTAATTTACGCTGATTACTACTCAAACACATACACCTGAATGTAATAACCAATGCTGCAGTCTATTAAGTCAAAACCATGATTTCACTACCTGCAAGCCACACACAGCACTCAAACACATTGGAAGCTTATCTTTCTATACTTCTCTACATTTAAAGGTTTGTTTAATTTAAGGTAAGAATCTTTTTAAGACCTGCTTATATATGCTAAGGTAGGTATTTGTTAAACAGTTAGACACATTCACTACGTGCTTTCATAGACTTTACACAGTAGCACACTCAATCTACACAAGTCGACATGTGTCAACGTGTTCACTCTAATACAAACATAGGTTTTGTATTTATGATACAATAACATAAACCACATCTAACACCTACAAAGGATGTTTCAGCAATGTTTTAAGCCCATGCCCACTATTTTGCACATTAATTAATTCAATCAATTAATTAATTTTCATAATTATAGTTGAAAGGCAAGATTTGCAGGTCCATATATGTGAAGGGTATGTCAGCGTACACGGACGTACGCTCACTCTCACGAGCGGTGACATAAGCTGAGTTTTCTATTGAAAACAATAGGGACCCGTCCGTGCAAGCTGGCGTACTCTCAGATAGCCGCAAGAAGTCGGTGGGAAGACGGACGAGAGACGTCCGTAAATGGTGGTGTACGCTCAATTGTACGCCAGTTGTCGGAGTGTAAGGGCTGGCCCGTCCGTGTACGTTGGCGTACGCTCAATTGTACGCCACTCCCCTTTGACGTTGTTTCTGGCCGTACGTATGCGGCTGAGTTGTGGGTGGACTTAACCCCAACGGCCGCGTACGAATAGCGTACGTTAATATGGAACGTACGCACGTTTGGCCGCTACGATCAGAATAACCTCATGTTCTGGATTTAGGAGCAGTAACAATTGGGATGCATGTAGTGTATGGCTGGGACACTTGCAAATATAGAACATTGGCTAACTGCATGCGGGATTGACACTACGTATGACTCAAAAGCATGCCATTTGTGGTGACTGTAAAGATGTGCTATAACTAGAGATTGGCGCCGCGCCGAAGAGTTAAATTTGGATTCGTCGCCGGGATTTGGCTTTGTCAAGCAGCGGTGAAAAGCTTTAGATTTGGATTTTTTTCAAAAATGGTAAAAAAAAAAACTAAATCACGTCATTGTTTTTGTCCCTTTGTGAGTAATATTAAACTCAATAACATTAATTTCCAGCCCTTTCCAGACAATTATCACCACTTTACAGCTCACAATGTTGTTTTCATTCCATTTAGGCCAAGGTCTGCAGAAAGCTGGCTGGTTATTAACCCCTTCCCGACATTTGACGTACATTTACGTCATGGCCGGGATGTACTTCCCGACACATGGCATAAATGTACGTCATGACTTTAAACTGTCACTGCGTCTCGAGACGCAGTGACAGAGGGACGATGTCTGCTGTCCCTGACAGCAGACATGTCCCTGCATGCCCAGGGGGGGCTGCGATGTCGCCCCCCCGTCGGCGATCGCTGTGATTGGCTGTTCAGTGTGAACAGCCATTCACAGCGTTTTCCTGTGTTACCAGCGAATCGGACGCTCGGTAACACAGGTGTCAATCACCGCCGGGCGTCAGGGGGCATGAGGGGGTCATCGGTGACGATGACACCTCACCCCACCCTCACCCCACCTGCCCCCAAGGCTGTGATTGGTCCGTGGGACCCACGGACCAATCACAGCCAAGGCGCGACATTTAAACTACCGGTGACTGCGCTGCAGACGCCATTCCGGTCTGGAATAGCGTGCAGAGCGGTCACCGTGCCTATCTGCCGTGATACTGACCTGATCCTTGCTAATACTTACCTGATCCTTGCAAATACCTTACCTGATCACTTGATCACTGCTTGTAGCGTGCTGGACGCTTCCTGGATCTGACTTCTTGGGACTTCCTGCTGCTGCTGCAGTGTGATAGAGAGATAGAGAGATAGAGAGAGAGATAGAGAGAGATAGAGAGATAGTGACAGAGAGAGCTATATTTTGTGTCTGCTACCCCCCCTTTTTGGGGGTGCAGGTTTTTTTTATATATAAATAACTGTCACTGCTGCTGCTGCAGTGTCATAGTGATAGATAGTGATAGATAGTGAGAGATAGTGATAGATAGTGATAGATAGTGAGAGATAGAGAGATTTGTGTCTGCTACCCCCCCTTTTTGGGGGTGCAGGTTTTTTTTTTATATATATAACTGTCAGTGCTGCTGCTGCAGTGTCATAGTGATAGATAGTGATAGATAGTGAGAGATAGAGAGATAGAGAGAGATAGTGACAGAGAGTGATAGAGAGTGTATATTTTGTGTCTGCTACCCCCCCCTTTTTGGGGGTGCAGGTTTTTTTTTTATACATATAACTGTCAGTGCTGCTGCTGCAGTGTGATAGATAGTGATAGATAGTGATAGATAGTGATAGATAGTGAGAGATAGAGAGAGATAGTGACAGAGAGTGATAGAGAGTGTATATTTTGTGTCTGCTACCCCCGCCTTTTGTGCTGATCACTATATCTGAGATGATCAGCAACTTTTTGGGGGCGCAGAGGTTTTTTTTTTTTATATATACCTGTCAGTTGCTGCCAGTTGCACTGTCAGTTGCACCAAAGGTTGTGCACCTGCTGCCCCTCACTGGTAATCAGTGTTGCATCACTGATCACCTTTTTTTTTTTTTGAGGCTGCTGTGGGTCTTTTTTTAATTTTTTTTTTACACACACTGTGATTTTGTGGGTGTCCTGTGGCCACTGTGCGCTGATCAGTGACGTACATCACTGATCAGCTTTTTCGGCACAGGGTTGATCTATTTTTTTTTTTTTTTGATCAAATTCCTGTTGCCTTTGAGCGCTGTTCAGTGACGGACGTTACTGACCAACATCTGTGCTCAATTTTTGGCGCAGGACCTTTTTTTTTTTTTTTTTAACCCCTTCAATTTTTTTTTTTTTTAATTGGGTTCAAATTCCTGTATAAAGTATTTTTTTTTTTTCTGCACTACATACACACTACACACTACACACTACATACCCCCCGGGTTGAAATAAAGTTTGTACCCCCCCCTACACTATACACGTGTTGAAACATTTCACTACCAGTAACACAAAAATAAAAATGGCATCCCAAATGTCATCCCAAATGTCATCCCAGTCATCCAGAAGAATGTATTCAGCGGAGGAGGCATATGCCATGCTTGCCTCTGATTCTGACACAGCCAGTGAGGCAAGCGGGGAATTTGAAGGATTCATCTTAACCTCATCTTCCTCCTCTAGTGATGAGGGACCCCCTCAAAGACGCCCCCGTAGAGCAGCTGAGACCCCCCCCCCAATAATTGATCTCGTATGGACCCCACCACCAGACAATTTTGAGCCCCAGGTTCCTGAGTTTTTGGCCATGCCAGGAATCCAATTTGATTCCACAGGTCTCAGAGAAATTGACTTTTTCAAATTATTTTTCTCTGATGATTTTATAAATTTAATTGTGGACCAAACTAATTTATATGCCCAGCAGTTTATTGCTCAAAACCCCACGTCATCATTTGCTAGGTGGACCCCTGTAGATGCAGTAGAGATGATGACGTTTTGGGGTCTGGTGTTTCATATGGGCATAGTAAAAAAGCCAGAAATTAGGCAATATTGGAGTACAGATGTTCTGTACAGCACCCCATTTTACCGTATGGCCATGCCCCGGGCTCGATTTGAGACGATCCTTAAATTTTTGCATTACAACGATAATGCACAGTGCCCACCCAGAGATGATCCCACCTTTGACCGGCTATTCAAAGTCAGGCCGGTCATTGATCATTTCAGTGCCAAATTTGAAGAGATGTACATCCCAGATAAATTCATTTGCATAGACGAGTCCCTTATACATTTTAAAGGAAGGGTTAAATTCCGCCAGTACCTTCCCAGTAAGAGGGCAAGGTATGGCATAAAAATGTATAAGCTGTGTGAAAGCACCTCAGGGTACACCCACAGGTTTAGGGTATATGAAGGGAAGGATTCAAGAATTGAACCGCCAGAATGCCCCCCCTCCCTCGTAGGTGTTAGTGGAAAAATTGTCTGGGATTTAGTGCACCCCTTCCTGGATAAAGGTTATCACCTCTATGTGGATAACTTTTACACCAGCATCCCCCTGTTTAAGGCCCTTGGTTCAAGAGGTACAGCAGCTTGCGGTACTGTGCGCAAGAACCAAAGAGGCCTCCCAAAAACGCACATTGCCCAAGTAATGAGAAGGGGTGAAAGCAGGGGAATATGCACCGAAAATATGTTGTTGGTCAAATATAAGGACAAGAGGGATGTCCTTATACTGACAACAATTCACGGAGACAGTACCACCTCCGTCCCTGTACGAGGTACCAGTACCCACACCTCCAAACCTAATTGTATCCTGGATTACAATAGGTACATGGGCGGAGTGGATCTTTCAGATCAGGTACTGAAGCCGTACAGTGCCCTGCGGAAAACAAAAATCTGGTACAAGAAGCTGGCCGTGTATATCATCCAGATGGCACTGTATAACGCTTACGTGCTATTCCGTTCTACCGGCCAGAGGGGGACATTTACGCACTTTCAAGAGGAAGTCATAAAGGGCCTAGTATTTGGGAACCAGCAGGCAGAGGGCCCCAGTACTTCTAGTACTGGCCCCCGTATTGTACCAGGGCAGCATTTTCCTGATGAAATCCCCTCCACTGGAAAAAAGGGCAGGACACAAAAAAGGTGCAAAGTTTGCTATAAAAAGGGAATAAGAAAGCAAACTATTTTCCAGTGTGACACTTGCCCCGACAAACCCGGCCTATGTATAAAGGAGTGTTTTAAAATATACCACACATCTATGGATTTTTAGGTTCATCATTTTACCGTGCTTCGGGGGTCTTGCTAATGCCACATAGCACCCACCATTCATTCCACCAGAATCTGAGCCGCAAAATCCAAAAATCACTCCTTCCCTTCTGAGTCCTGCCATGCACCCAACTGGTATTTTTTGGTCACATGTGAGGCATTGCCGTACTCGGGAGAAATTGGGGCACAGATTTTGGGGTGCTTTTTCTCCTTCATACCTTCTGAAAATGAAAAATTTTGAGCCAGAACTGCATTTTTGTGTAAAAAAATGTAATTTTTCATTTTCACTGCCCAGTTGTATCAAAATTGGTGAAACCCCTGGGGGTTTGAAATGTACACTATACCCCTAGATGAATTTCCTGAGGGGTGTAGTTTGCAAAATGGGGTCACTTGTGGGGGGGTTCCACTGTATTGGTGCTTGGGGGGTCTTGCTAATGCGACATAGCACCCACCAACATTCCACCAGAATTTGTGCTGCAAAATCCAAATATCACTCCTTCCCTTCTGAGTCCTGACACTTTTTGGTCACACATGAGGCATTGCCGTACTCGGGAGAAATTGGGGCACAGATTTTGGGGTGCTTTTTTTCCTTCATACCTTCTGAAAATGAAAAATTTTGAGCCAGAACTGCATTTTTGTGTAAAAAAATGTAATTTTTCATTTTCACTCACCAGTTGTATCAAAATTGGTGAAACCCCTGGGGGTTTGAAATGTACACTATACCCCTAGATGAATTCCCTGAGGGGTGTAGTTTGCAAAATGGGGTCACTTGTGGGGGGGTTCCACTGTATTGGTGCTTTGGGGGTCTTGCTAATGCGACATAGCACCCACCAACATTCCACCACCAACAATCACTCCTTCCCTTCTGAGTCCTGCCATGCACCCAACTGGTATTTTTTGGTCACATATGAGGCATTGCCATACTCGGGAGAAATTGGGGCACAGATTTTGGGGTGCTTTGTCTCCTTCCTTCCTTGTGAAAATGAAAAATTTTGAGCCAGAACTGCATTTTTGTGTAAAAAAATGTAATTTTTCATTTTCACTGCCCAGTTGTATCAAAATTGGTGAAACCCCTGGGGGTTTGAAATGTACACTATACCCCTAGATGAATTCCCTGAGGGGTGTAGTTTGCAAAATGGGGTCACTTGTGGGGGGGTTCCACTGTATTGGTGCTTGGGGGGTCTTGCTAATGCAACATAGCACCCACCAACATTCCACCAGAATCTGAGCTGCAAAATCCAAAAATCACTCCTTCCTTTCTGAGTCCTGCCATGCACCCAAATGGTATTTTTTGGTCACATGTGAGGCATTGCCGTACTCGGGAGAAATTGGGGCACAGATTTTGGGGTGCTTTGTCTCCTTCATTCCTTGTGAAAATGAAAAATTTTGAGCCAGAACTGCATTTTTGTGTAAAAAATGTAATTTTTCATTTTCACTCACCAGTTGTATCAAAATTGGTGAAACCCCTGGGGGTTTGAAATGAACACTATACCCCTAGATAAATTCCCTGAGGGGTGTAGTTTGCAAAATGGGGTCACTTGTGGGGGGGTTCCACTGTATTGGTGCTTGGGGGGTCTTGCTAATGCGACATAGCACCCACCAAAATTCCACCAGAATCTGAGCTGCAAAATCCAAAAATCACTCCTTCCCTTCTGAGTCCTGCCATGCACCCAACTGGTATTTTTTGGTCACATGTGAGGCATTGCCGTACTCGGGAGAAATTGGGGCACAGATTTTGGGGTGCTTTTTCTCCTTCATACCTTCTGAAAATGAAAAATTTTGAGCCAGAACTGCATTTTTGTGTAAAAAAATGTAATTTTTCATTTTCACTGCCCAGTTGTATCAAAATTGGTGAAACCCCTGGGGGTTTGAAATGTACACTATACCCCTAGATGAATTCCCTGAGGGGTGTAGTTTGCAAAATGGGGTCACTTGTGGGGGGGTTCCACTGTATTGGTGCTTGGGGGGTCTTGCTAATGCAACATAGCACCCACCAACATTCCACCAGAATCTGAGCTGCAAAATCCAAAAATCACTCCTTCCTTTCTGAGTCCTGCCATGCACCCAAATGGTATTTTTTGGTCACATGTGAGGCATTGCCGTACTCGGGAGAAATTGGGGCACAGATTTTGGGGTGCTTTTTCTCCTTCATACCTTCTGAAAATGAAAAATTTTGAGCCAGAACTGCATTTTTGTGTAAAAAAATGTAATTTTTCATTTTCACTCACCAGTTGTATCAAAATTGGTGAAACCCCTGGGGGTTTGAAATGTACACTATACCCCTAGATGAATTCCCTGAGGGGTGTAGTTTGCAAAATGGGGTCACTTGTGGGGGGGTTCCACTGTATTGGTGCTTGGGGGGTCTTGCTAATGCGACATAGCACCCACCAAAATTCCACCAGAATCTGAGCTGCAAAATCCAAAAATCACTCCTTCCCTTCTGAGTCCTGCCATGCACCCAACTGGTATTTTTTGGTCACATGTGAGGCATTGCCGTACTCGGGAGAAATTGGGGCACAGATTTTGGGGTGCTTTTTCTCCTTCATACCTTCTGAAAATGAAAAATTTTGAGCCAGAACTGCATTTTTGTGTAAAAAAATGTAATTTTTCATTTTCACTGCCCAGTTGTATCAAAATTGGTGAAACCCCTGGGGGTTTGAAATGTACACTATACCCCTAGATGAATTCCCTGAGGGGTGTAGTTTGCAAAATGGGGTCACTTGTGGGGGGGTTCCACTGTATTGGTGCTTGGGGGGTCTTGCTAATGCGACATAGCACCCACCAACATTCCACCAGAATTTGTGCTGCAAAATCCAAATATCACTCCTTCCCTTCTGAGTCCTGACACTTTTTGGTCACACATGAGGCATTGCCGTACTCGGGAGAAATTGGGGCACAGATTTTGGGGTGCTTTTTCTCCTTCATACCTTCTGAAAATGAAAAATTTTGAGCCAGAACTGCATTTTTGTGTAAAAAAATGTAATTTTTCATTTTCACTCACCAGTTGTATCAAAATTGGTGAAACCCCTGGGGGTTTGAAATGTACACTATACCCCTAGATGAATTCCCTGAGGGGTGTAGTTTGCAAAATGGGGTCACTTGTGGGGGGGTTCCACTGTATTGGTGCTTGGGGGGTCTTGCTAATGCGACATAGCACCCACCAAAATTCCACCAGAATCTGAGCTGCAAAATCCAAAAATCACTCCTTCCCTTCTGAGTCCTGCCATGCACCCAACTGGTATTTTTTGGTCACATGTGAGGCATTGCCGTACTCGGGAGAAATTGGGGCACAGATTTTGGGGTGCTTTTTCTCCTTCATACCTTCTGAAAATGAAAAATTTTGAGCCAGAACTGCATTTTTGTGTAAAAAAATGTAATTTTTCATTTTCACTGCCCAGTTGTATCAAAATTGGTGAAACCCCTGGGGGTTTGAAATGTACACTATACCCCTAGATGAATTCCCTGAGGGGTGTAGTTTGCAAAATGGGGTCACTTGTGGGGGGGTTCCACTGTATTGGTGCTTGGGGGGTCTTGCTAATGCGACATAGCACCCACCAACATTCCACCAGAATTTGTGCTGCAAAATCCAAATATCACTCCTTCCCTTCTGAGTCCTGACACTTTTTGGTCACACATGAGGCATTGCCGTACTCGGGAGAAATTGGGGCACAGATTTTGGGGTGCTTTTTCTCCTTCATACCTTCTGAAAATGAAAAATTTTGAGCCAGAACTGCATTTTTGTGTAAAAAATGTAATTTTTCATTTTCACTCACCAGTTGTATCAAAATTGGTGAAACCCCTGGGGGTTTGAAATGTACACTATACCCCTAGATGAATTCCCTGAGGGGTGTAGTTTGCAAAATGGGGTCACTTGTGGGGGGGTTCCACTGTATTGGTGCTTTGGGGGTCTTGCTAATGCGACATAGCACCCACCAACATTCCACCACCAAAAATCACTCCTTCCCTTCTGAGTCCTGCCATGCACCCAACTGGTATTTTTTGGTCACATATGAGGCATTGCCATACTCGGGAGAAATTGGGGCACAGATTTTGGGGTGCTTTGTCTCCTTCCTTCCTTGTGAAAATGAAAAATTTTGAGCCAGAACTGCATTTTTGTGTAAAAAAATGTAATTTTTCATTTTCACTGCCCAGTTGTATCAAAATTGGTGAAACCCCTGGGGGTTTGAAATGTACACTATACCCCTAGATGAATTCCCTGAGGGGTGTAGTTTGCAAAATGGGGTCACTTGTGGGGGGGTTCCACTGTATTGGTGCTTGGGGGGTCTTGCTAATGCAACATAGCACCCACCAACATTCCACCAGAATCTGAGCTGCAAAATCCAAAAATCACTCCTTCCTTTCTGAGTCCTGCCATGCACCCAAATGGTATTTTTTGGTCACATGTGAGGCATTGCCGTACTCGGGAGAAATTGGGGCACAGATTTTGGGGTGCTTTGTCTCCTTCATTCCTTGTGAAAATGAAAAATTTTGAGCCAGAACTGCATTTTTGTGTAAAAAATGTAATTTTTCATTTTCACTCACCAGTTGTATCAAAATTGGTGAAACCCCTGGGGGTTTGAAATGAACACTATACCCCTAGATAAATTCCCTGAGGGGTGTAGTTTGCAAAATGGGGTCACTTGTGGGGGGGTTCCACTGTATTGGTGCTTGGGGGGTCTTGCTAATGCGACATAGCACCCACCAAAATTCCACCAGAATCTGAGCTGCAAAATCCAAAAATCACTCCTTCCCTTCTGAGTCCTGCCATGCACCCAACTGGTATTTTTTGGTCACATGTGAGGCATTGCCGTACTCGGGAGAAATTGGGGCACAGATTTTGGGGTGCTTTTTCTCCTTCATACCTTCTGAAAATGAAAAAGTTTGAGCCAGAACTGCATTTTTGTGTAAAAAAATGTAATTTTTCATTTTCACTGCCCAGTTGTATCAAAATTGGTGAAACCCCTGGGGGTTTGAAATGTACACTATACCCCTAGATGAATTCCCTGAGGGGTGTAGTTTGCAAAATGGGGTCACTTGTGGGGGGGTTCCACTGTATTGGTGCTTGGGGGGTCTTGCTAATGCAACATAGCACCCACCAACATTCCACCAGAATCTGAGCTGCAAAATCCAAAAATCACTCCTTCCTTTCTGAGTCCTGCCATGCACCCAAATGGTATTTTTTGGTCACATGTGAGGCATTGCCGTACTCGGGAGAAATTGGGGCACAGATTTTGGGGTGCTTTTTCTCCTTCATACCTTCTGAAAATGAAAAATTTTGAGCCAGAACTGCATTTTTGTGTAAAAAATGTAATTTTTCATTTTCACTCACCAGTTGTATCAAAATTGGTGAAACCCCTGGGGGTTTGAAATGAACACTATACCCCTAGATAAATTCCCTGAGGGGTGTAGTTTGCAAAATGGGGTCACTTGTGGGGGGGTTCCACTGTATTGGTGCTTGGGGGGTCTTGCTAATGCGACATAGCACCAACCAAAATTCCACCAGAATCTGAGCTGCAAAATCCAAAAATCACTCCTTCCCTTCTGAGTCCTGCCATGCACCCAACTGGTATTTTTTGGTCACATGTGAGGCATTGCCGTACTCGGGAGAAATTGAAGCACAGATTTTGGGGTGCTTTTTCTCCTTCATACCTTCTGAAAATGAAAAATTTTGAGCCAGAACTGCATTTTTGTGTAAAAAAATGTAATTTTTCATTTTCACTGCCCAGTTGTATCAAAATTGGTGAAACCCCTGGGGGTTTGAAATGTACACTATACCCCTAGATGAATTCCCTGAGGGGTGTAGTTTGCAAAATGGGGTCACTTGTGGGGGGGTTCCACTGTATTGGTGCTTGGGGGGTCTTGCTAATGCGACATAGCACCCACCAACATTCCACCAGAATTTGTGCTGCAAAATCCAAATATCACTCCTTCCCTTCTGAGTCCTGACACTTTTTGGTCACACATGAGGCATTGCCGTACTCGGGAGAAATTGGGGCACAGATTTTGGGGTGCTTTTTCTCCTTCATACCTTCTGAAAATGAAAAATTTTGAGCCAGAACTGCATTTTTGTGTAAAAAAATGTAATTTTTCATTTTCACTCACCAGTTGTATCAAAATTGGTGAAACCCCTGGGGGTTTGAAATGTACACTATACCCCTAGATGAATTCCCTGAGGGGTGTAGTTTGCAAAATGGGGTCACTTGTGGGGGGGTTCCACTGTATTGGTGCTTTGGGGGTCTTGCTAATGCGACATAGCACCCACCAACATTCCACCACCAAAAATCACTCCTTCCCTTCTGAGTCCTGCCATGCACCCAACTGGTATTTTTTGGTCACATATGAGGCATTGCCATACTCGGGAGAAATTGGGGCACAGATTTTGGGGTGCTTTGTCTCCTTCCTTCCTTGTGAAAATGAAAAATTTTGAGCCAGAACTGCATTTTTGTGTAAAAAAATGTAATTTTTCATTTTCACTGCCCAGTTGTATCAAAATTGGTGAAACCCCTGGGGGTTTGAAATGTACACTATACCCCTAGATGAATTCCCTGAGGGGTGTAGTTTGCAAAATGGGGTCACTTGTGGGGGGGTTCCACTGTATTGGTGCTTGGGGGGTCTTGCTAATGCAACATAGCACCCACCAACATTCCACCAGAATCTGAACTGCAAAATCCAAAAATCACTCCTTCCTTTCTGAGTCCTGCCATGCACCCAAATGGTATTTTTTGGTCACATGTGAGGCATTGCCGTACTCGGGAGAAATTGGGGCACAGATTTTGGGGTGCTTTGTCTCCTTCATTTCTTGTGAAAATGAAAAATTTTGAGCCAGAACTGCATTTTTGTGTAAAAAATGTAATTTTTCATTTTCACTCACCAGTTGTATCAAAATTGGTGAAACCCCTGGGGGTTTGAAATGAACACTATACCCCTAGATAAATTCCCTGAGGGGTGTAGTTTGCAAAATGGGGTCACTTGTGGGGGGGTTCCACTGTATTGGTGCTTGGGGGGTCTTGCTAATGCGACATAGCACCCACCAAAATTCCACCAGAATCTGAGCTGCAAAATCCAAAAATCACTCCTTCCCTTCTGAGTCCTGCCATGCACCCAACTGGTATTTTTTGGTCACATGTGAGGCATTGCCGTACTCGGGAGAAATTGGGGCACAGATTTTGGGGTGCTTTTTCTCCTTCATACCTTCTGAAAATGAAAAATTTTGAGCCAGAACTGCATTTTTGTGTAAAAAAATGTAATTTTTCATTTTCACTGCCCAGTTGTATCAAAATTGGTGAAACCCCTGGGGGTTTGAAATGTACACTATACCCCTAGATGAATTCCCTGAGGGGTGTAGTTTGCAAAATGGGGTCACTTGTGGGGGGGTTCCACTGTATTGGTGCTTGGGGGGTCTTGCTAATGCAACATAGCACCCACCAACATTCCACCAGAATCTGAGCTGCAAAATCCAAAAATCACTCCTTCCTTTCTGAGTCCTGCCATGCACCCAAATGGTATTTTTTGGTCACATGTGAGGCATTGCCGTACTCGGGAGAAATTGGGGCACAGATTTTGGGGTGCTTTTTCTCCTTCATACCTTCTGAAAATGAAAAATTTTGAGCCAGAACTGCATTTTTGTGTAAAAAAATGTAATTTTTCATTTTCACTCACCAGTTGTATCAAAATTGGTGAAACCCCTGGGGGTTTGAAATGTACACTATACCCCTAGATGAATTCCCTGAGGGGTGTAGTTTGCAAAATGGGGTCACTTGTGGGGGGGTTCCACTGTATTGGTGCTTGGGGGGTCTTGCTAATGCGACATAGCACCCACCAAAATTCCACCAGAATCTGAGCTGCAAAATCCAAAAATCACTCCTTCCCTTCTGAGTCCTGCCATGCGCCCAAATGGTATTTTTTGGTCACATGTGAGGCATTGCCGTACTCGGGAGAAATTGGGGCACAGATTTTGGGGTGCTTTTTCTCCTTCATACCTTCTGAAAATGAAAAATTTTGAGCCAGAACTGCATTTTTGTGTAAAAAAATGTAATTTTTCATTTTCACTGCCCAGTTGTATCAAAATTGGTGAAACCCCTGGGGGTTTGAAATGTACACTATACCCCTAGATGAATTCCCTGAGGGGTGTAGTTTGCAAAATGGGGTCACTTGTGGGGGGGTTCCACTGTATTGGTGCTTGGGGGGTCTTGCTAATGCAACATAGCACCCACCAACATTCTACCAGAATCTGAGCTGCAAAATCCAAAAATCACTCCTTCCTTTCTGAGTCCTGCCATGCACCCAAATGGTATTTTTTGGTCACATGTGAGGCATTGCCGTACTCGGGAGAAATTGGGGCACAGATTTTGGGGTGCTTTTTCTCCTTCATACCTTCTGAAAATGAAAAATTTTGAGCCAGAACTGCATTTTTGTGTAAAAAATTTAATTTTTCATTTTCACTGCCCAGTTGTACCACAATTGGTGAAACCCCTGGGGGTTTGAAATGTACACTATACCCCTAGATGAATTCCCTGAGGGGTGTAGTTTGCAAAATGGGGTCACTTGTGGGGGGGGTTCCTAACTTTTAGCATCTTATGGTGCCTAGAACCCTACATGGTGCCTAAAAAATAATCTCATAAAAAGGAGGCTCCAAAATCAAGTAGGTGCTCCTTCTATTATGAAGCCTGTGGTTTGGTCAACGTGCACACTAGGGCCACATATAGGATATTTATGAAAACAAAAGAATTGGGGGAATCAATTTTTAGTCACATTTCTCTAGTAAAATGTACTGTGTTCCTTAGAAAAATGTATTAAAATTGCAAATCTGCAAAAAAAATGAAATTTTGAAATTTCACCTACACTTTGTTTTAATTCCTGTGAAACACCTAAAGGGTTAACAAACTTCCAAAATGCTGTTTTGAATACTGTGAGGGGTGCAGTTTTTGAAATGGTATCAATTATGGGGGTGTCTCACATACAAGTCCCTCAAAGTCACATCAGAACTGAACTGGTCCCTAAAAAAATCAGTGTTTGAAATTTTCTTGAAAATTTGAGAATTTGCTATTCATATTGTAAGCCTCCTAGTGTCCAAAAAAATGAAAAGGAAGTTGAAATAATGATGTCAACATAAAGTAGACATATGGTCTATGTTAGTTATTAACTATTTTGAGTGGTATGATTATTTGTCTCACAAGCAGAAAATTTAACATTTAGCAAATTGCTAAATTTTCCATTTTTTCACGACATTTTGGTATTTTTCACAAAAAAACACAGACTGTATCGACCCAAATTTACCACTAATTTGAAGTACAATGTGTCACGAAAAAACAATCTCAAAATCACTGGGATAAGTAAAAGCAAAAAAAAGTTATCCCCACTTAAGTGAGACATGTCAGATTTGAAAAAAAGGGCTCTGTCAGGAACGCAAAAACTGGCTCTGTCAGGAAGGGGTTAACACACAGAACTTCTGACTGTATCAGTATGGTGTATTGAGGTGCAGTACACACAAACAATAAAGAAGAGCAAAATAATTTGGGGGTTTTATTTTTTTTTCTGCGCAGCTAGTATAACACTGTGTGGAGGCAGAACAATCACGGAACTTCTGACAAAATAGTTAGTTTGGGTGCAGTACACACAAACAATAAAGATACATTTTTTAAAAAAAAATTGTGTTATTTTTTTGGAATGTGCAGCTTGTATAATGGTGCGTGGAGGCAGAGCCAGATTAAGGTGTAAATGGGCCTGGAGCTGAAAATGATCAAGGGCCTATTATGCGCAATATTAGGGGCTCCTAATAATGTGGGAGCACTCGCAGGATGCCGATGCCCTAATATACTTGCGGGGTGAGGAGGCACTGCAGTCATAAAAAGAATAGTGAAAGCCGAAACTTGGTAGACAACATTTCAGAACCGCAGACATGAATTATCATATGTCAGCGGCAGCGCCGCTCGTCACCCGCCCACCCACTGTGCCATGCACATTACATCACCGCTTAGTGGCTGGGTCCGATGGTCCCCCTGCGCGTCCAGAAATGGCTCAGGCTCACTGCTGCTGGTGCCCGCCCATTGGCTACTCTACACACACACAGTCTATTGGCTGCTGTGTATCCAGCTGAGCTGAGTGGCGCGCAGATCCTCCCTGCATCTGAGGCTCAGTTAGTCACAGTGTGAGAGAGACTGATGGAGACACTGTGCTAATCACTGTACTAATAAGTGCCTCCCTCCCTCCGGGTCCTCCGTACAGTGAGCAGTCCAGAGAGAGACTGATGGAGACACTGTGCTAATCACTGTACTAATAAGTGCCTCCCTCCCTCCGGGTCCTCCGTACAGTGAGCAGTCCAGAGTGCTTAAAAAAATATTGAGGTGGGCTACACTCAGTTAAATTTTAATGAAATATATAAATAACAATGTATATACATATATGATTACATTAAAATAGGGGAGGCGGACACAAAAATGTTGTGCCTAGGGGCGGCCTGACCCCTAAATTCGCTCCTGTGTTGCTTACCTACATTTTCTTTGTCAGGGGTTCCATGCTCATTGCCATGTGGGATTACATGCTCATTACCTGGGGGACTGCCGCCGCCGGGTAAAAATGACAGCCGGGTAGAGAGCAGGGGGCTGCCCGGCTGTATTTAGAGCACTGCATGTCCTGGCTATTTGAAATAATACCCCTTTAACACCAGAAATTGCAGGGATTTACCCGGGAATATGGTCCCAGGATCATGCAGGGACATTCCCGGACTGGCCCCTTTTACACCAGCCTAGTCCCTGCATTTTCTGGTGTGAGGGGGAGAGAAAACCACCCCCGCCTCCCTTTAAACAACCAGCTATATCTTCTGAACCAACTGACCCATTTACATGTAGCCTTCGAATGATTTTGGTCCTGTGAAACTGGGCAGTTTGGTTCCAGAGAAATCTGTCCTCAAACAACATGAACAGCCATGAAATTACATTTCAGAAATGAAAAAAAAAATGGTTTACCTACAATATCTCTAGAACCCATGAACCCATATGGACCAGGTATCAGATTGAAGGCCCAGCGATTTGACTGAGATTAACCTCGAGCTTCTGTGATGCCGGAGGGGGAACTGACAGCCGTTGGAACCGGGTGGAGGTTGGAATTAGCGGGTCCCATGTTATCCTATGGGGAAAACGTTCCAGGTTTGCCTGGCAGTATCTCCGGTTCCCGGGGGGCTAGCGACGCGGGGCTGGGCTCGTTGGAAAGCCCTTGACATCAGCTACAAAATGGGCCTATTTGGAGAGTGGGCCTGGAGCTATAGCTCCATCAGGTCCATTGTTAATCCAGCCCTGCGTGGAGGCAGAACAATCACACAAGGAACTAATGGTGTATACTATTGGGGTGCAGTACACACAAAAAAATAAAGAAAAGCAATTTTTTTTTTATGGATGGGGCTTGTATAACACGGCAAGGAGGCAGAACAACCACACACGGAACTTCTGACAGTAGTATATGGTGTATTGGATTGCAGTGCAACACACCACACCACACACCACAATAAAAAAAAAAATGAAAAGCTGACTGACAAACTACCTGTGTACTGTACCCCAATACACTGACTTACAGCCTGTCTAACACACAACCAGTACAATACCTCAGCACAAACCCCTCTGCACAGCACAAACCCCTCTGCACTGCACAAACCCCTCTGCACTTCTGTGAAGTAATTTTTTCTAACTTTTCCCCTGAACCTACCTCCCTTCAATTTCAGTGCATGTCCTTGTGTTCTAGTCGGTAGTAGGGGCCCCCCTTTTTATAGTGCCCCGGGCCCCCCGAAGGCTCAATCCAGCTCTAATTTAGAGGCCGTATATATGGCCACCTACGCCATCAGGCAAATCCAAATTCATAAATACAGCAGATTAGTAAACCTGCTCTATTCACTAATTGTATTTTCCCCAGAATACGACCGATGCTGGTTGTATGGAGTCGCACCCAGCATCGGCCATATTCAGGATTCTTTGTAAATTTACCCCTTTGCAGTACCCGTGGACTGATATGGCACACATCCCAACACCCCTGGACAGATACGGCACACTTGGCAGCACCCCTGGACTGATGTGGCACACATGGCAGCACCCCTGGACTGATACGGCACACATTGTGGCACCCCTGTAATTATATGGCACACATGGAGGCACCCCTGGATTGATATGGCGCACAACACGGCACCCCTGGACTGATACGGCACACATAGCAGCACCCCTGCACTGATAAGGCACACATGGCGGCACTCTTGTACTGATATAGCACACATGGCAGCACCCCTAGAATTATACAGCACACACGGGGACAGCCCTGCAATATAAATTTAAAAAAAATGGTAATTTTTTACCTGCACCTCCCCCCGCAGCAGACAGCACAGACACGTCTGTGCTGTCTGAAATTACAGCCAGAATAAAAATGGTGCTGATCAATGGGAACTATATTGGGTCCGGGTCTGACAGCAGGGTCCGGGTCTGACAGCAGAATCCGTAAAATGGGTGGAAGATCGAACCCTCCTTCAGCTAGCCTTGGATCAGGTAAGTTCAGGGGGGCTTGATTCTCTAGGAACTGAACCTGCTCATCCCTAGCCTGTGCAGAGTCTACTGTGCTTCACCCCTGACTGAGCAGAGCAGCGGTGAATAAACAATGTGTGCATGGGCACAGCATCTATTCAGGCAGGCAGAGGGGCTAGAGGCATGGCCAGCAGTTCAGACAGCGCTGGCCATGCCCCCACAGTGGCAAAAACAGGGGTGTGGGCTTGTGGGAGTCCCATGAGGATAGGCCACGCCCCTAAATTTCACCCGCATGTCTCCGCCACCTGCAATTGTTCTGCTTTCTCGTCCACCAAAGTTGGGAGGTATGCCAATTATCATTGTACTAGGTGAATTATCGCGTCCGACGGGTGCTACTCACACCGTTGTAATTGGTTCTGGGCCCTTAACCTGTGACCAGTTTTATTGAAGGAAATAGGATTTGTGTGGGAGGGGTGTGTGGGGAAATAGTGCGGTTGTGGTAAGCACTGCTAACAAAGAAGTGCAGCAGCGACTGTACAGTGGCTAATGTGTGTGCTTTGGGTAAGTTATTTCTTTCTGCAGTTTTCAACTTATTCGCAGGCGTCATGCATTTCCGTAGAGCCGTGACAGTAGGCCTTGGCTAGTTTGATATAGCAGCGGGTGCATGTGACATCACGAAGATGCCGTGTTCCGCCTCCTGAGGGGTGTGGATAAGCATGCCTTGGCAGGGCCGCTCCCACAATATGCAGCGTCCCTACCCCACATTGTGCCGTCACTGACCTAGTTGTGTAAACTGCAGTTGCGGCATGCGCACATGTGAAGATATGTGAAAATTGGCCAGGACCAGTATTGAGTTTGACGTGCAATCCTAGATAGTTGTAAATAATTTATTAATATGTTAAAGTTGAGTGTTTTTTCAAGCGTAAAATAGGGATTGTTAAATATTATTTTTTAATACAAAAACTAATGATGTTACTTTTTTGCATGACATGGTATCAGTGCCATATTAATTAATTCCGTTTTGTGTTATTTTGATTATTAATCTATTGTACCCTAAATAATGGAATGCTAATGAAAAAAGCTATATGTGTTGTAAACAACACATCCAGAGTGTGGGTCACAGAAAGGATGTTATGTGACGTGCGAGTCTCTGGACAGTCCTGAATCAGAAGGGACGTCATGTAGCTTCGGGACTCCAATATGGACTCCTGCATTGCACGAAAGGGCTCGGCTAGCTCAGAGCCGTGAGGGGAGGTGTTTGCGCCGGGCGCCACTAACCCGCTGGGGGAAGAGAGGCGCGCTTAGCAGCCGCCGGCTTCTGCTCCTCTGCTCCGGGGGGAGAGGTGGGGGTGCCAGCCGCTGCTAAGCAGCTGGGGGCGAGGTTGCAGGGGCTACCGCTCACCTGCTCCGTGAAGAGACATACGCTGGAGGGGGAGAGATGAGGTTGCCAGGCGCCGGCTGACACTTTCTATCTCCGGGAAGAAGGGGGGGGTAAGCAATGCTGTGGAGGCAGCAGTGTCTTTGCCTGGCAGCATGGGGAGGCAGAGGGTGTCTGGCACTGTGGGCTGGTTCTCTGTCACTATGTGAGTGTGTGTGGGTGGAGTCAGAGGCTCTGATAGGCTATTAGCCTATGACTCCACCCAGCGTTATAGACACACTCACACATTGAGTGATAGATAGCTAAATATATGAGATATTTGCAGCTTAATCTCTGTAAACACCCATGGTTGAGGGTTTACAGCAAATATTAAGCATCCCCTGAATGCATCACAAAAGTAATGCAGCACATATATCCGATAGCTGATGCGATCCCTCCATTCCCAATGGCAGCCGCATCTGATGCTGCCAGATTTACCTACTTCTGGAATGCAAAGTATTCCGGAGATGGGCCTACACATCAGCTGGCAGGACATGATACTGGGCACATGATATGTAACTGGCACTAAATATGTGCAAGAAAATGATTGCTTGGCATTTAAATTCAGTATCTGAGATAGTACACAAACTTTGTTTCATGTTTTGAAACCTTGTTTTATGCACAAATAAAATATATGTGTGTGTATTTCATGTTTTTGATGTGTTTGTACAACATAAATGCAAGATACCTCAAGATACATCATTGAAATATAAAAATATTCTGAAATACGGAATAATCAGTTATCCAAAATTCTCCTGGTCCTGAGCATTTTGGATAAGGGATACTCAACCTGTATTATGTTAGCACTTGTCAACATTTTTTAGCTGATACTTTTACAAATATCATTAAACATTAAATTACTAATTATGAAAAATAATTAATTCATAAATATATGTTTGCATTTTGATGTTTAGGACAAGATTCAAAATATGGAGTATGATCCACACGTTTGCAAGACCCTAGCAAGTTCTGTGGCAAATGATATCCGTGCAACTGTAAAGGAAATGGAGTTTGAGCGCTATAAATATATTGTACAAGTTTTTTTAATGGAGAAAAAAAGTCATGCAATAAACGTATGTATGAACATATCAAGTTACACATTTCCAGTTAAATCCTATATAATAATAATATAATAGGCTAATGCTGCTCCTCACCTCTATGGTGGGAATTCAGGTATTTTGTCCCCAGGCAGCCACTGGATGGTGCTCTACATAGTAATTCAAGTGTTGCTCCTTTCAGGAGCACAGAGCAGTCAGTGCTAACATTACTGTTATGTTCTTCCGTTATTTTGAAGGTCTGGTAACTTGAACCAAATGCTGGTATATTGAAGCAAATGTAATATATACAGTACTGGACACTGACATCAGCGTCACTGGCGCCATTTTAATTTGACAACCTGTTGTCCTGCACTGCAGTCGGGGACTTTTTCAACTCCTGCTCCTAGCTCTTACTGAGTTGGCCTGCCCTCATTTCCTGAGCCCTGACTCCTGGCTGGGTTTCAAGCAGTGGCTGCTCTACAGAGGTAGGAATGGGTTGGCTAACTGGGATACTGTCATTGGGTCACCAGCAAGTAGTTAGCTACCATTAGCTGTTTTGAACTACACATCCCAGCATGCCCTGTTTTAGTTTTAGCATCGCCAAATCGTAAAACTGTAGCAAGGAATGCTGGGATGTGTAGTTCAACAGCTGGAGTGTCAAGGTTAGCCTTCACTGGTATAGGTAGACATGCAGGAAGGTAGACATGGGTTAGGTCTACAGGGTCATTAGGTCGACAGGGTCGTTAGGTCGACGTGGATTAGGTTGACAGTCAAAAGGTCGACATGAGGTTTTTCACTGTTTTTCACATGCCCCATGTAATTTTATGGATGAAAATTAGCCCAGGTTTGGCGACTTTTAGAGTCTCCTCTCTGGGAGAAGCCCGGAGAGGAGACTTTCAGCAGCAGTTTGGGCTTAAGCACGGCATTATATATATATATATATATATATATATATATATATATATATATATATATGTAATCAGAGGGTAATCAGAGATGATTGCATCAGGTGAGTTGGCATGGTGAGGCCCTATGTAAGGCATCTCTGGGTGCTATTAGGTTGATGACCCCTCTTGACAAAGGTGCTGTGGGCACCGAAACGGCCGTCGAGGACGAGGACTACTAAATGATGACTATTTGCCTGTTGGGTGTCACTTTACTATGCTGGAATATTGAGCATTGAGATGTCCTTTTTTGGACAATAAATCTGCATATTTGAAAATCGTAATGTGGACTGGTGCTGGTCTTCTCTGTTCACCTGCAGGGGTGTATTAAGTATTGAATTTTGACCTGGCACAATAATTTCTTAAAAGTGTTGTGCGATCATTTCTATGGTCTATATTTATATATGTATATAGAGGTCTTAAAAACGTGCTGTATTGCCAAAAGATGGAAACCAATGTTTCGGGGCATGCCACGCCGCTTTGTCAAGGGGTGTGGCAAAAAACCCCTGAGTGCCACCTTTATTCCATACATTTTATATATATATATATATATATATATATATATATATATATATATATATATTATATATATATATATATATATCAAACAAAATGCTAAACAAATGTTATCCAGGGTCTGTGGTGTCGGAAATATCACAGTGGTGAAGATCAAGTGATTCACCACTCACTTGGGAGGGTGAGGGAATTTAGAGGCAAATCTGTGGGGATATTGATATCACCTAAGACAGTCCTCGAGAGCAACCAACAGTTAATGATTTCCAGGTGTCCTCACAGAATCATAAATGAAGTAATTAGCTCCACCTGTGGATCATTTATAATGTGTCAGTCAGTAATGAGTGCACCTGTGCCCCAGCTAGGTGATCTAGAAACGTGAACAGTTGGTAGCTCTCGAGGACTGGAGTTGGCTACCACTGACCTAAGCTCTGAAGAGTGGACGTGAGGGAGCTAGGATGCAAAGTTGGTTGAGTGCCAGGGGAAGGGTAAACAGTTACTCGAAAGTGAATAATTTGAAAGAAGCATATAGCATGGACTTAAAACCTAGAGTATGCAATTGACGGTTCTGAAGATATGAGGTGGTATAAGTAATTGGGGGATATAGGGATCCCAACACCACAATGACCCACAGGCCATGGGGAAAGGGGGTTTGGGGTTAAGGTCCCAGAGCAGCAGGAGATGTTGGAAATCCAGGTTTAAGATACAAATGAAAAGGTCAATTTATTACATACAGATGTGGCTTTCCAGAGAAAGAGGGAGAGAGTTTGTGAATGAGAATGAATGTGAATCAGAGGGAGTTCTGTAGCTTTGAGGGGGTTTAATTGGAGAGCAGGGATACGAAGTGTAGGGATGGTGCGGGCTCTTGAGCTACAAATGGAACCTGCAGGAGGTGCTACCATTATCTTATTATTGCTGAGGCTTAGCTTATATGACTATCTTGTTTACTTTGTTCTTTTACAAAAACATTAAAAAACATAGGGCCTGATTCAGACCTGCTCGCTTAGCAGGCCATTTTCGCTGCCTAGCAGGTAGGTAAACAACGACCATCAAATTATTTTTCATCTCTTCTCTCCCCTTAGTATGCAAACACCCGACGAGTGTGATACTCAATGTACGCCTTTGCACATTGTGTCTGCACATGCATATTTTCATTCATATGCATGCGCAGTCCCACAACATTGGTCCCCGGAATGAATTCAGCAAATGATGAGACAACCTGAATCACCCCCATAAAATGCACTATATGCAAACAGCTAATACAATGACAAAGAAAGAAGTTATTTTATCATTTATAAACAATATATAGATAGAAATGAATCGATTATCTACAAAGTTAGCGCATAACTGAAAACGTGAACCAAGAAACGTTGGCATCACCATGAAGATATGTTATGAAAAAGTGAACATTGTATTCTTTATCTCTATAGATATCCAGCAGATCACTGTGGAATGCAGAGTTGGATAATTATGCAACAGCCAAATATGAAAATGCTGC
The DNA here is from genome assembly GCF_055691185.1 of Crinia signifera. Taxonomy (NCBI): domain Eukaryota; kingdom Metazoa; phylum Chordata; class Amphibia; order Anura; family Myobatrachidae; genus Crinia; species Crinia signifera. Next base: position 107,233,437 of record NC_139219.1, read on the forward strand.
AGTCATTTCCTTTGCACTGGTGTTTGCAATTTACTGTGAATAATAAATCAGACACAACTGAGTACAACTCATTATATAATTGCAGTTGTCATTTTACATAACTTGTAACTTCCAGGAGGAAACTGATGAAAATAAAAACAACGAAGTTGAAGAATATGCTGTTTAAATTGTATTATTATCCTAATCCATCAAATGGGGCTTATTTAATAAGAGATGATGGTGGGATGTTGCTATGGGCAACTAATTACATACTATCTATTATCTTCTAAAAGGTGCTAAATAAAGATTCTGATTGGTTGCCCGTAAGCAATATCCCATCTTCAATAGAATTCCCATTTTAATAAAATAACCCCAAACAATACAAACAAAGACTTATTTGCACATGCAGAAAAATGTGTGGCTGGGGGGGTTATTCAGACCTGGTTGCAAATCTGGTTTTTCAGCAAATGGGAAAAAAAACCATGTGGCACTGTAGGTGAGGCAAAAGTAATATGTGCAGAGAAAGTAATGGTGCATACACACTGGACAATATATTGACCGTTCGATTGAACAGCCGATATACCAATGCACCATCGGCCAGTGTGTACGAGCGAAATATCTGTGAACAGCGACATTCACAGATATATTGCATCAGCTGTGCACCACAGCCGATGCCCGATATAGCTAAATATATATCGGTGCATTGTGCTGTGTGTAGGGATCCACCCGACCGCAAATGTGTCCTGCAAAGCAACTTTCAAAGTAAATGTACTGTATAAGGGTCCGGATTCAGGTCTTAACGCAAGTGTCTGCATGTTGCAAAGTACTGATATTCATGCGCCAGACTCATATTGCGTACTTGGGCTTAGGCATAGGCATAGGTCCTGCATTGTTATTTTGTTTTTTTAAATCAGGTATGTTTTAATAGTTTTGCAATTTCCGTATTTAAAACAAAACCAGAAAACAAACAAAAACAAACACATCATACAATACAATAAGAGGAAGTGTGTCTGAGATTACATAAATCTTGCATATTAAGAATAATTTAATCGTAAGCTCTATGCAGCAAGGAAAAAAAACAACCCAAAACAAACTATTCAATATAGGATAGGAATGAGATCAGCAAGTATATAGTACAACATTGGATAAAAGACCATAACAGGTGAGGTATAATATCACAACAGAGGGAAGCGACCACGGATGCGCACTGAGCCCTGTAACAGTAGGGTGGGATATATATATAAGATATCTGGTCCTGACTACTATGGTCAAGGAAGTATAGAGAGGTCCGCCATAGCCCCCAGACGCCATCATATTTAGCTGGACATTTACGTTAGCGTACGTAAATCTTTCATGTGTAAGAGTAGAGTTGACTAGTGTTGTCCATGCAATAAAGGACGGGTTTGCTGCAGCCATCCAGGTTTGGGCGATACATACTCGAGACAAGGTAAGGAGATTTATTAACATAAAAATACATGTAAGAGGGGAGAGATTACTGGAGCTCCAAACCAAACAGACATATTCGGGGATTCAGTTGTGGCATCTGAATACCAGTATTCCGAATGCATTTGGCCACTTCCTCCCAAAAAGCATAAACCCGAGAGCACTGCCAAAGCAGTTGCCAGAAGTCAGCGGTTGGCATAGAGCACTTAGGGCATGCATCAGAAGATGATCCGCCAATACTATGCAGTCTGCTTGGCGTCCAGTAGACTCTTTGCAAGATATACAGCTGTATCTGCTGAAATCTAGCATATGAAGTGGCCACCCCGGGGGAGCCCAAGATATAGTCCCAGTCCTCATCATATAGGGCACCCAGATCCACCATCTATTGAGCACGGAGGGAATTGAGGCCAGTAGCCCCAGAGAAGGAGAGGAGGGTGGAGTAGAGATGAGAGACCTTCTTTCGCTCAGGCATATTATGCACCAGGGCATGTATAGGTGATTGTGAAAGTTGAGGAGCAACACCCCTCCACTGTGCAAAGAGAGCATGCCTAAGCTGTAAGTAACTGTAAAAATTGGAAAATGGAATGCTAAATGTGGAGGATAGATATTCAAAAGTGTGAAGGACTCCATCCTGGTATAGTTGTCCTATGGCAGACACCTCAAAAGAAGACCTTCTCGGGCCATCCTTCAATTTATATAATTCAGGGAAGTGCAAATTGTTCCACAGCGGGGAGCAGGGGTCAGAGCCTCCCAACAGACTCCCTGCCTCTCTCCTTCCAGGCTTGTACTAATAAAGGAGACAGATGGGAGAGTAGAGTGCGAGCTAAGAGAAATTGCAGCGGGGAAAACACAAGCCCAGCCATATCTAATAATGCTACAGGAAGGTTTCCATAATCCCCAGGAGTAACCCAATCCCCTAGGTGAGCCAGCTGAGCAGCCAAATAATAAAGTCGCATATCTGGCAGTGCCAAGCCGCCTGCAGCTTTGGTCCTGCACAGTGCTTTAGCAGCAATGCGTGCCCGTTTTGAGCCCAATATAATGGAAGAGAAACATTGGGTAATAATCCTGAATTTAACAACCGGGATATCAATCGGGGAATTTTAAATAATATACATAATTTGGGGTTGTACAATCATTTTAATAAGGTTAACCCGACCGGTGACTGAGAGGGGGAGTTTTTGCCAGACCTTGGATCTCTGGCGGAGCCTACTTAATTGAGGGGTTACATTTAAAGCTATATAATCATTAGGGGAGTGCGAGATCTGAATACCCAGATATTTAAACTGGGTGCACCACTTCAGGGGGAAGGTGTATGTTAGGGGCTGAGGAGTAGAGGGGAGAAGCTGAAATATAACTGTCACAACATTCAAGTATTTCAGTGTTACCTGCTTGTGAAATCCTGCTGGCTTTGTCTCATGCTGCTAACAGCTCTGTGTAGTTTGAACTCTGCATGCTGATTACAGCACCTGGTCCACTCCATGCTGCAGGAAAGTTCTGTGTGATCTGAGCTCTGCTAATTAGTTACAACACCTGGTGAATCTCTCCTGCAAGAAAGTTCTGTGTAAACTGACCATGCTCAGCCCTCGTTGATTAAGGCACCTGCGAGTATCCAGACAATTGTGCTTCCTATAAAAAGGCAGTCTCTGGCAGACAGAGGCTGCCAGAGTATAGGTTCACACCAGCTCCAGTGTTCCTGTGTCTTGTCCATTACTAGACTCCTGATCAGTAGCGCACGCAGGGGGGGGGGGGGGTTCTGAGTACCCAGTACCCCCCCCCAGGAATCTAAGGGCCTTAGCCTGAAAGCTGAGGGTACCATCTTTCCATGGGTACAAGAATTTAAAAAATCGGCCATGGGGAACCGGAGATATCTGACTTCAAAGGAGTGGTCCCCATCCAAGCCTGTTAATTGTTCTTCCCAGTCAGATATTTCAGGTTCTGTCTGACAGAGTTTTTCTGAGGGTATATTCCAAAAGCTGGGACTCTCCCCCTTTGAGGGACACTGTGCCCAGAACCAGAGATATTTGCCTTCCAGCAGCTGGTTACTGCTCCAGCTCCACACACCTGGTATGTAGTTTTATATACTCGTTGGCAGATTGCTCTGCCTCCTGAACTCTGATCCCCTAGTACCCAGTACCATTTGGTAGGTGGGATTCTCTAGTTTTTAATTCCATTAAAAGTTAAGAAATCTAGTTTCAGGGACTGGAGATATCTGCAGTCAAGCAAGCTGTCCTCCCACCAGAAAATTCTGAATAATAAGCCCAATCCACTATACACCCCTCCTCTGCGTATTAAACATCCTCTACCACCCTGGAAGTTATGTATCAGGACCCCTTCATTCATCCCAATGCCCCCTTCTCCCACTCCACCTCCCACCATCTGTGCAGTAAAGGGGTAATTAGTGGAAATTACTGACCCAGGCCCTACATGCTGAGCGGTTGATATAATACCCCCTACCACCCGCGGGACATCAAAGCTTCTACTCATAGCACCCCCCACCCCTACCTCTGGAGGATCGGCAATACATTGCTATGCCCAGGGGTCTACACTGCTGTTAAATATATATATATGTATATATATATGTGCTGGATGACTGGCACTCAGGTGAGAACGGGGTTTCAAGGTGCCTTGGTGCGCTGGACACCTGGTCTCCCAGGTAATGCAGAAGGTGGTGTAGAGCAGGCACTCGTCGGACTTAGCAATCACAGAAAAAAACGGACACAAGGGTCTTGCAGTTTACAGCAACGTTTCAAGCTTTACTCGCTTTTCATCAGGCTTAATACAACATATATCAAACAGCATTTAAATACACCTTACCTCCACCGTGCTCCCCAGTCACCGTGCACGCCGCCCGTCCAGTTCCGGGTCCGTCCCCGATGACGTCACCACGCCTACGGCGCACAAAGGCTCCGTAACCCGGCTGGGCGGGTGGTTGCCCGGCAACCTGTAACAAACAAACGTGTTAAAAACAATCTGTAGAAAATACACAAAGAACAGACAATCGTAATGCACCAGCTGTGCATAACTGTGAGAGACTGTACATAAAGCAGGCTGAGTTACATAATGCATAATGGCGGCATGTAATAGAACATGTCTACGTAAATAGAGAAAGGAAACACGTAAGTCCCATATAAACAGAGGGGTATAAGAACCAACCTACATCCTGGGGACAATAAAAGAGGCCCATAACAACAATGGAGGCCCAAAGCAAAAAGAGTCACATGACAAAAAAGAGTCACGGCCCCTGACACAAATGTTCGACCTGTACTGTCGACATGTGGAATGTGAATGCGATCACAGAAAGCAGTGGAAGCTGCAATACTCGTTGAGGCCCGCTGGGAACACCGTATTCAAACGGTGAATCCAGCGGGTCTCACACTGCAACAGGAGTCTGTCACGATCACCACCTCTTTGATTAGCAGGAATTTGGTCAATTATCTTGTACCTCAGGGTTGACAAATTGTGTCCCAATTCCCTAAAATGTCTGGGAACAGGCTGTTCATTGGCCGCAGGTTTTCCCTCAAGGGATTGCCTGATCGTGGACCTATGTGTACCCATGCGTTCTTTAAAGGTCCTTGTGGTCTTCCCCACATAGAGGAGACCACAAGGACATCTGATAATATAAACCACCATATAAACCATATAAAAAAATTTGGTCCCAATAAAAGTGGTTCACCTGCCTCTGGACCGACCATCTTGTCTGCAGAGACTCCATCATGCATAGGAAAGTCAGTACAAAAGTCCCAGCCCATAGCTATTGTCGCTGGGTGTGCTCTTTTTAACAGGTATGCTCCTGGAATCTTAGCTTCTACAGCAATGGAATCCAGGCTTGATTCTGTCTTGAATTCCGATTCAGAGATCGATGGTTGTCCAGTGTCTACTCAATCTGTCAAGAGTCCTGCCTATGCTCAGTCATGCGATACTACTTCTTCTTCTCCAGTGCCAAATGTTACCAAAAATGAAACCGTAATCCTTCCCTTAGATGCGGACTCCAACTCAGATTACAACTCTGAAGTCGATGACATGCCTTTAGTTGAGGGCACCATTAGTTCAGACAATATTTTTGGTATTACTGTGTTTACTCCTAGGCAACCTGGGAAGAAGAAGAATAAGTCTTGTCGGAGACATTGAGTCTGTTTTTGTTCCTGTTTTGTTCTTGGCTCCCCTTGATCGAGCTGGGGTGTCCGGAGTCCACCTTTTTTAGGGGGGAGGGGGGGGGGTTTCTGTTATGATCCGCCTCCAGCGGATCGGTGTAATGTGCAATTCACATATTCTGTGTGTAGTTTGTCTGTTTTCCCTGGATTCTGCTCCCTGGGTTTATTCCAGCCTGTGTTTGTGTTTGCTCGCTGGTGGCCTCCAGTGGTAAGCCTGGGCCATTGCAGCTCACTGTATGTGATGTGTCTAATTAGGCTTCAAGCCTGCAGTGCTCACCTGCAGGCAATGTGTAATCAGCACCACATTGTGCTCACTATATAAATCCTCTGGTTATTCAGTCCCATGCCGGTTATAGTTCTTTCCTGTGTGTCCAGAGTGTTCCCGGTTCCTTGGCATTACCCCACCTGTCCAGTCTGTTGGTTCCCGTGTCCTGAGGCTTGTCCTGCCTGTCAAGCTCAGTTTGCCTGTCCAGTGGGTTCACCTCAGCATTCAGCGATCCAGCCCTGATCCTGTCTCATCCTCCGCTCAGTAGCATTCCTGTTTTCCAGCAGATTCCTATCTCTCAGATAAGTTGGGGATCTCTTCCTTATCACGCTTGCTGTTTACCATCTCAGCTGTGTATAGGTACATAGGTCACTGGAATTGTCTACTGTTGCCATTTCATTGTTATTTACCACCACAGAGCATTGTTGCCATTTATTGTTTATATATTGTGTATTGTTACACCCGTTTAGTTTTATTACATCAATTGAGTATTGTTACTCCTGCATTGCCCTCAGTCGTGTCTGCCCCTAGAGCCACATCAGGCTCCTTAGCCTTTGGGGGGATCAGTGGCCCACAGGTCACCTTAGTTAGTCTGTCCTCTTGTTTCTGGTCCGTCTCCATGCGTGCTCTTTCCCAACATAAGACCTGCCTGTAACGGAGTCTGGGCGGACCTAATTCGCCCTTACAGGCGGGGACGGGTACAGGCGAAGCCTAGCCCTGCACGCACCTGAGGACGCTAGGCCAGGACAACAGAGTTAGGGAGCGTGGCCACTGATTCTCCCCTAACACACTGAGGTCCCCATCGCACACCCACACAGCTGAAGATAAAACCTGTTGTCAGACACAAAATAATTTCTCTCTAGGGTTAATTTAAGTAATTGCATAAAGAGTGAGATCCTGGGCCCCTTATATAGAGGATCATCAGTAATAAGTGCACAGACCGCCGCAAGCCTCCCCTCATAGGGAATACATGTATAGAGGCTCGCGACGTTGATGGTGCACAGCAGGCAGCCGTCAGGAACCACATTAACCTGTGCCAATTTGTTGAGAAGAGAGTTTGTGTCCTTGAGGTAGGTACTCAGGTTATTGCAATATACATACTTACATCCCTTGGACGTGGATGAGACATTTCTGTTTTTATATGTATCTGTCTGTTTTTTTTTGTAACATTGTATATTTATCTGATTAGTCACTGTGGTTTAGTTCACTTACGTTTTTTCACAGTATTTTGTATTATGCACGTTTTCACGATTGATTTGTTACTCAGTGCACTGACAGTTATTTTTGGACCTTTGAGTCTAACACTGTAGACATTGGATTAGTTTTGCTGTTAACAATGTCCTGATTATATGTATTTAATTTTCACAGCCACATTATATGTATGAACACGCCCACCTGTGAGGCTAGCTACACGCCCCCCCTCCACAACGGAGCAGTGACGTCACGACACCAGCGCCGGGAGGCGACGGAGGCGTGGAGGCTGAGCGTAGCGGGAAGGGGATAAAGGTATGATATTGTATGTTCATTCTTTGTCTTTCTGCACCTTGAAAAAGAAGCCAAGCGCTTCGAAATGTTGGGAGACATCCAGTTTTCTGGTCTCCTTTATTGTTTGAACGAGTGCCGCTGTCACCCAGTCACTATATATATATATATATATATATATATATATATATATAGTCATACACACACATATTGCACACACACACTACAAACGTGCATTGCTAGATATAATTATACAGGGTAACATCACCCATTTGCACCCACATTACTTGGGAGTTACAGTACAAGGGGATAGTGGCATTACCTATTGGGCAAGGTGGTAGTTGCTGCTGTGGGCACTTGGGGTGAGGGCTCCTGACCAATGAGGCCAGAGTACTTAAGACAAGGGGGAGCCCTAGCAAATGACTATGGGCTGGTCAGACTTTTTTTTTAAAGTGCCAATCATTTCCAAGTCACGTTTTTTCCTTGTAATTGAATGCTTCTTTAAAAAAGATTGTATGACATCCTACACGGGCGCTGAAGGCAGACGCTATTACATCCGGCCCATAGTTATTTTTAGGGGCCCACCTTGTCTTGAATACATACATACATACAAACACACACAAACATAGCATGTATATATACACACATAGCATACATATTCACACAGCATACTTATATACACAGACATACAACATACATAAATGAAGGGTAAATACACATGCAGCATAACTACAAACATACAAACAGCATGCATACACACAAAACCCACACACAGCATATCCTATACACACATACAGCATGCATAAACACAACACACACATATAGCATATAAGACATACAGTACACATCATATACACACATGCAGCATACCTACAAACAAAGTGTACATATAACATGATAAACACAACAAACAAACACACACCATATCCTTTACACACATACAGGATGCATAAATACAACACACACAGCATATACACACACATGCAGCATACCTACATACTGTATAGCACACACACTGCCACCCCTCCACCCTTCATGAGGCACTAACCATTGAGAAGAAGGAGGAGATCAGTGCACATGCTCAGCAGCTCCCTTCATGTCTGATCTGTGCGGGGAGCTCTGCCATTTGAGCTCTCTGAGCCTTATTCTAGGTCACTCTTTCTGACAAAATCCTTCTTAGATGGACAAAACCATGTGCACTGCAGGTGGGGCAGATGTTACTTGTGCAGAGATAATTCAATTTGGGTGGGGTTTTACTTCAAAGTGAGATCTATATTGCAGTGTAAAAATAAAGCAGCCAGTATTTACCCTGCACAGAAACAAAATAACTCACCCAAATCTAATTATCTCTGCATATTTTGCATCTGCCCCCCCAGCAGTGCATATGGTTTTGTGCATCTAAGAAGGAATTTGTCAGAAAGAGTGAACTAGAATAAGGCCCTCTGTGAGGAGTGGCCCTGGCCAGAGATGCAGACAAGGTTGTCTCCTTGTCTGCAGCGGCCGGGGAAGGGGGGGGGGGGGGTTGCGGGGGTCGGGCTTCGTGTTGTGACATCAAGGCAATGCAAGGAGTGCTCTACAAGCTATTAAAGTAAAGCCAGGCTACCACATTCAGTAAGTGACAAAATATGCACATGTGAAACATTGGTTGCTTAAGGGTAGAAGGGCCTGGGTTTGATTCCCGGGGTTTAGGGGTAGAATCTTGTGGTTTAGTGGAAGAATTATCCCCTGCCATGAGGGAGGCCTGGCTCTGAAAAGGGAACAAACACCACCCAACCTGGTGCTCGGGGCAAATGACCCTGAGATTATGGGGGAAATTTACTAAGAATACGAATACGATATTTCGTATTCGTATTCTTAATACGAATGAATACGACTGCATAGGCTGTTTCAGCTGTATGCAAATTCGTGTTCCGGAGGATAATTTACAAAGCAGTCAGATACGACTGCTTTGTAAACCTCCGATGGCGTACTTATTCGTATTAGCGGCCATATATACGGCCGCTAATACGAATTCGTACAGGCAGTCGGCACAGATCAGTCAGATCCGTGCAGGCTGCAGTGTGTAAAAAAAAATAGAAAAATAAATAATAAAAACGGCGTGGGGTCCCCCCCCACAGCCGTAACCAGCACCAGGCTGAAAAAAACGGGGCTGGTAATAAAAAATAAGGAAACCAACCAAATAGGGTTTCCCCGATTTTTTTTAAAACCAGCCCCAGGCTCCAGGGCTGGGGCTGGTTCCCAAAATACGAGGGACAAAATGAGTAGGGGTCCCCTGTATTTTAAGAACCAGCCCCAGGCCCAACCAGTCAGCAGGGTAATGCCACAGCCAGGGGGAGACTTTTTATACAAGTCCCCCTGGCCAAAGCATTCATCCCTACTGATCAGTCAGCCTGGCCAGGGGCCCTGGGAGATTGGGGACCCCCCCAATAAATCGGTCCCCCGTCCAGGACTTACCTGACCAAGCTGAAGCCTAGTGTTAAACCAGCCCTGGAGCCTGGGGCTGGTTTTAAAAAATCGGGGAACCATTATTTGCCGGGTTTCCTGATTTTTTTTTATTACTAGCCCTGGCTCTTTCAGCCTGGTGCTGGTTACGGCTGTGGGGGGGGGACCCCACGCCGTTTTTTAAATGTATTTATTTTAACATTTTTTACACTGAAGCCTGCACGGATCTGACTGATCCGTGCAGGCTAAAGCCAAATACGACAGGAAAATGAAGTGTATTTTCCTGCCGCATTTGCCCGGCCATTCGTGGCTGTTTTACGCCAATTAGCGGCCGTAATTTTAATACGGCCGCTTAGTAAATCAGGAATCACCATTCTTATGAATGGTGATTCCTGTCGTATTCTATTGATGGTGTATTCATTTGTATTTGTAAATACGAATGTCCCATCAATACGAATACGAAAATTCATATTTTTGGCATAGTAAATGCCAAAAATACGAATACGCCCCCAAAAATTGTATTTTCCTATGAAAATATGAATTTTTTTTCTACGAATTCATCTTAGTAAATTCCCCCCTATGAGTCTTATGCGCTACTGACTCAGCTAGCCAGTCTCGGTTAAAGTGTTGTGGCATCTAGACAAGGCAAGGATTGCTCTTCAAGCAATTAAACCAAAGCCAGGTTTCCACATTCAGTAGATCTTGAGAATCCTGCATGGTTTCACACACTGGTGTACACCACTGTTAAGTGACAAATAAAACACATGATTGGTGATGTAGTGGTACAATTCTCACCTGCTGAATTCTGGGAAAAACAACACTTAACATGACCCTTAGATTAAGAGTCTCATGCGCTACCGAGTCAGCTAGCTGGGCCTGGTTACAGTGTTGCAACATTAAGGCAAGGCAAGTCAAGCCAAGGAGTTCCCTATATGCTATTAAAGTAAAGCCATAAAAAACTTTTAATAACTTCCACATCCAGAAGTAAAAAACATACCAGATAAAAATGGATAAAAAATGGTGAGGGTATCACTCAGACTACTGGAGAGGGACAGTAATTAAATGCAAGGTCTACAACCTGGAGGGTCTTCCTGATGATCCGACCAGGGAGTATGCCGACCAAAGTCCCAGACTGGATATCAGTAGTCCAGAGCGAATCCTTCCTCTGTTCACACACAACGCGTTTCGATCCACTCTGAGATCTTCTTCAAGGTGTACAGAGGAATGTATGGGTCAGGGTTTATATACCCTATATACAGGAAGTTAGATGACTTCCTGTTCCTGTGTCTCAGTGAATGTTATAACATACAATTCATGTGTAACTTCAATTTTAGGGCATATAAAGCTCATTTAAAAGCTTGGGTCAATTTCCTGAAAAATATATAAAGCACAATATAGCGCTGTCGCACTAAATAAGTATATAGATGATGCCGGGAGAAGTGATAGCCGGAAGTGCTGTGCGTTACACTGCACCCATTTCTGCGTATCACACGGCCGGATGTTCTGTAGCCGGGCAAGGTGTGTGCCGCGCATCATTCTGATGCAATGCGGCGCGCCTACTAGTGACGGGCATGTCATGAAATGTGCGTTCCAACGCACAGAGGTACTTCCTAATAGTGCGTTCCACAGCACAAATGGACCGCGATCTCTGTTACATCGCGTCCTTAGATAACAAAAGGTGCAGATCCCCTTCCTCTTATTGCATTCCACCGAAACTTCCTTATTATGCGTGCCATGGACTACTTAACTCATGTTTCAGGAAAAATGACCCACACTGTACAAATATTGCACAATACATAATAAAATCTATAAAAATATTATAAATTGACAGTATTAAAACAATCTAGGAGTGATACATCTAGAAAATATACAAAATTAAAAAATAAGCAGCATATTTACAATACAAGCAGAACTGTACAATACAAAAATTAAAAAAAACAACATAATCAGTTCCAAATGGTGTAATCCATTTTCTTCCGGTCTTTCCATATTGTATATTACAAAGAAAGAGAAACATGCCTCAGATGACAAGAAACCATTATAGAAACCATTTCAATTAGAAATCACTATCATGACCCCCTGGTGACAAAGGGGGTTATTCTAGTCCATTCTTTCTGACAAAATCCTTCTTAGATGGACAAAACCATGTGCACTGCGGGTGGGGCAGATGTAACTTGTGCAGAGAGAATTAGATTTGGGTGGGGTTTTTCTTCAAAGTGAGATCTATATTGAAGTGTAAAATCATGCAGTCAGTATTTTCCCTGCACAGAAACAAAATAACTCACCCAAATCTAATTCTCTCTGCACATGTTACATCTGCCCCCCTGCAGTGCACATGGTTTTGTCCATCTAAGAAGGATTTTGTCAGAAAGAATGAACTAGAATAAACCCCAAAGTTCTGAACTCAAAGATATACTCCGTCTCCGTTTTTGCCAATCTACTTCCCACATCTTTATCTCTTACATCTGTAGCAATAGTTTTTAGTCCGAAAAAAAACAGATATGTAAGCAGGGGAGCAATTATGTTTGGCCTTAAAATGGGCAGACAACGCATGCGTTTCCGCTCCTTTTTTTATATTTCGCACGTGTTCCTGTTATGGTTTTCGCCTGGGCTCTGGGTGATACGACAGCTGGCAGGATGGAAAAGGTCAGGCGTGAGCCCGCAGCTGGGACCGCTGTTTAGAACGGCCACAGCGAAACCTCTGTTGAGTCCCCCGGGCAGATGGAATACCCCTGCAAGTGCTAGGCTTCGCCTGTAGCCGCCGCGTTCGACAGAGCCAGTTAGGCCGGCTCTGACCTCGATGCAGCCAGGTGTTAGGTAATGACAAGGGGTGAGCAATCGCCAGGGGGTAGCTCAAAAGGATGATCTGGCTAAAGGACCTAGCTGGAAAAAGACCCCTGACTACCGGCACCAGGCCAAGGACGGGAGTTGTGACCCAGTCGCAGACACAAGAGATACAATAGGGAATCTCGGAACAGGGGCACACCAAGACAAGTGATTCCCCAAAACCGGTTGCAGATGGAAAGGGAAACACCCCTGCCTGATGGAAGCTAGGGCGACAGACAATAACAAAACAGGAGGAACAGCTGGAAAAATGACACAAAGGAATAACGACGGACCCACAGCGGGGAACAGCCACGGCGGGCAAATGAATAATAAAAGATAGAACCACCGGGCTCCAAAGGAGCACTTACGTGACCCACAGGGAGAAGAGGGAAGTGGATCAGGCGCAGGCTCTGGCCCAGGACTGGATGACACACCAAGCAGACTCGGAAGCAGGAAACCAGGAGAGCACTGAAATTTCTAAAGGAGAACAGCAGGAACCAGAAAGCTCCGGGGTCCGGGTATACAGGCTGATGCTACAGTGAGCAATGAGCTGCAGAGGATAAATCCTGAAATCCAAACAGCAGACGGAACAGGGAACCAGGTAGCGAAGCTGAGAGCTGACAGAGAGTTCTCTTTACAGGAAGCAGGAACTAAACATAGGTTAACAGGAAGCTATCACTGGCAGAGTACTGCAGGTGAGCCTGCCCTATAAAAGGCTCAGGTGATTAATTACACCTGAAGATTCAGGGAGCTCCCAGGCTAGTGCTTGATTAGCTTAATTATCTCACAGCCTAGTGAATAAATTAAGCTCCCAGAACACAAAGCTGTAATGGCAACAGACCTGCCACTGGAGGCCACCAGTGAGTCAAAATGCCAAACAGAAACTGACAGAAAACAAAACAGACTGGTTCCTGACAGTTCCGCAACGCAGGTTTTTAAGGAACGTGAAGTGCGGCCAATGTAAAATTTGTCACATGTGCATTTGATGGCATATATTACATTTTGGCTGTTACGTGTGATAAAATCACACATTTTTGCTACCTTCCCATTTATTCAGTGGTTTTATTTTTTTCCCCTTTAATTTGTCTACATGGTAGACATAGGCCACATCTATAAAAGCAATGGACCATATACTCCCGGGCGTCCTCAAGGTTTTAATCGGCTTGATGTGAGCTTATTTTTCAAATTTGGTGCTTTTCTGTAAATTCATACGGGTTTCTCCGGAATTAGATCTTTCAATACCCTCCTCCCTCCTGTTCTCACAGCACTCTTCTTGTATTTCAACTACAGCTCTCTTACTCATCTACAATCTATACCTGCATCTATTCTTATTCACTTCCTATATCTCAGCTGTATTGTGTACTAAGAATTGTGCTTTAATTGTGTTATGTCTACTTCTGTGTACCCTGTACTGTTCTTTTGTGTTCTATATGTACAGTACTGACTGGTGCAATCACCATGTGGTGCCGCTGATTGGCTGCCTGGGTGCTGCACAGCTCAGTAATGATATGTTCCCCATGTCTGTATCCCTCATTAGAGTACATCTAGTATATATATCAGTACTGTTACTGGCTACCTAGCTGGCTGTGCAATCACCATGTGGCGCCGCTGATTGGCTGCCTGGGTGTTGCACAGCTCAGTAATTATATGTTCCCCATGTCTGTGTCCCTCATTAGAGTACATATAGTATATATATCAGTACTGTTACCGGCTGTGCCATCACCATGTGGTGCCGCTGAATGGCTGCCTGGGTACTGCACAGCTCGTTAAATATGTTCCCCATGTTTGTGTCCCTTATTAGAATGCGTCTTGTGCATATCTGTATGTGTGATGTACATCTGTACTGCCAGTGTTGCCTGTTCCTTGTACTGATAACCCTTTGTATTGCAGTATGTGCATTGTTATTTTTCAAAATATGTTTTATTGAACCTCACAAGTCATAAATGATACATACAATGAGCAGATATAAAAGGTATCGAGTGAGGAACAATTCACCATTTTCAAATGTTCCAAAACACGTATAAACCGAGGAAGGAACATAATATGGTAACTCTATTAGTAATTCAATGGACATAATATTGGTGTAAGGATACATATGGCGTGTGTGAAGCCAGTGGCATCACCAATCATTGAGAAGGGGCGTTACCAAAAACAATCAGCAATAGCAAATATAATCATAAGAAGAAAAGATAGAAAAAAAATAAAATAAAAACAAAGAACAACAACATCAACTATCCGCTCCCAACTCCAAGCCAACAACCCATTCATGGATCGATCCAGCCGTCCAGCAGGAAAGAAGAAAGAGAGGGAGGGGGATATGTGAAAGAGGAAGAGAGCAGGTAAGAGAGTAACATAGGCCTAGTAGTTAGATAACTATAGGGGGTCTGTTCTGAAAAACCTGAAGATTGTACCATGAGGTGGACTGGAAGCAGGTCTGGATGGCCTCCTTGGTCCTGGGGAGGCAAGGTCTGAATGTATTTGTCCCACACCTGGAACAGGACCGAGGTCATGGATTCTTTATGAAGAGATGCCTCCAACCAGTCCATGGTAAATAGGAAAAGTAATCGAGAAGTTGCCATCTCCAAAGAGGGGGCAGTGTCATGTATCCACTGCTGTAGAACAGCCTTCCTACCCACCGCTGATAAGAGTGCACCCCAGGACCCCACCCCTGTATATCTAATGCCGTGTATTTCCATACACATTAGAAGGCCAGAGACCCCTTCTGCGCCTGGTGGTAGCACCCACGCCCACCTGTCCTGTATATTGGTTTTAATTAGGTTCCTGACATTTCTTAGACTGCATGCAGAGCAAGGTGAGACCTGCACAAATGTTTAATGGATTATCAGATGGGGGGGGGGGGGTGCATTTCTGGGTTGTGGGCCCCCCTGGGCTGGTGTGGCTGTTTGTAATTCATTTCTCACCTTTACCTCTCACTACTTCACCTCTCACTACTTTATCTCTCATTTTTTTACCTCTCACTTACTTACCCCTGCTATCTTTAGCAGCCTCTCTCACTAACCTATCCTCACTTTGTTTCACTATATATTTCTTTCAGTCTTGTGTTGCCCTGGGGTCACTTGGCTGCACCATTTTGGGGTGCCCTGTGCCCTAGATTTGTACCCCCCAAAATGTTAGGGACTTGCCCGACTAATGAGGTCACCTGGACGCGGTGGGCAAGCCGTTACTTATGGCCATAAATAAGCGAAGAACCTCACTAAAAATGCAAAATTTTATTGCAAAATTTTTAAATTGGGAGTTTAATTTGTGCACCTGCACCTTTGACTTTGTATGCAGTTCTACTGAAAGGTCTCTGCAGGGTCGCACCTCTCAATTGGTGTGCACCCCAGGACCCCACCCCTGTAAGTTTTTTATCATGTTTGGGGACATCAGTTTGGTCTGCAACATATCCAAATAAAGCCCAGGAGTCACTACAGTTAAAGGTCAGTTTCAATGAGGAGACAGCATAATTATGCAGGGTGTTCCAGAAGGTTTGAATATGGGGGCAGGACCATAGGCAATGGAATAGGTCAGCCCCATGTGAGTGACATTTTGGGCAGTCAGAGGAATCAGCAGTACCCATCAGGTGGCAATGTTTAGGGGAAAAGTATGCCCTATGGAGGATCTTGTAGGACATTTCTTGATAAGAGCTAGCAGGGATGAGCCTCAGATTTAAAAGGAATGTGGATAAAATGGTGTCAGGGTCAAGGGTCGAGGTTTGTGAAGTCCATTTGTGGAGACTCGAAAGGTCCCAATCAGGATCCAATTCGGGGCGTATTCGTGCATATAATGTAGATATGGTATGTGTACAGGTGCGGATGACGGAATCAAGAGGGTTCGTAATGTCTTGAGGTGTAAGTTTGGGCAGTATGGATCTTAAGTAGTGAATGGCTTGGAGGTAAGCAAATTTATGTTGAGGAGTCAAATGAAAGCGTGACATGGCTTCGTCGAAAGAAATAAAAGGAGACATGGCTTTGCCGTTCTGAAATTCTAGGTTGCCAACTAAAGGGAGAGACAGGGAGTGATAACATTTTAAATGTAGAGATTTCCTAGCACGTCGCCATGCATAAACAGTGGAAGAAAGGAGGAGATTATCGTATTGGTTGGATTTTAATTGGGAGGGTTTAGCATGTAAAATAAAGCTAAGAGAAAGGGGGTAGCAAAGCTGGGAGTCTAGAGATACATCTGTAAAGATGTTAGAGTCCGTAATCCAATCTACTGCAAAGCGAAGAATACAGGCTAGGTTATAATATTTAATGTTGGGCAAGTTGACACCACCTCTTTGCGTAGTTTGCATTAATTTATAAAGGCTAATCCTAGGTTTTTTAGAGTTCCAAATGAATTTAGAGATCATGGCATTAAGTGCTGACAGGTCAGATTTGGTAAGCAAAATTGGGGTCATTTGTAAAATATATAAAAGCTTGGGGAAGCTAGCCATTTTAAAGAGATTACAGCACTCTAGAAAGTTAAGAGGCAGATTTTGCCAGAGAGCAAGTTCCTGTTTTATTTTTTGAATAACAGGAGTGATGTTACAGGTATATAGGTTATGGGGATGTGGGGGAAGAATAATGCCTAGAAAAGTAATGTGAGAGGGAGCCCATTTAAAGGGAAAAGGAGCGGACCATCCTGCCCGTGCATGGCCAAATATGGCCAGAACTTCGGATTTTTGAAAATTAATTGAAAATCCAGCAAAGGAGGAAAATCTGTTAATTGTGTCAATTTTGTCAATAAGAAAAGGAACAGAATATTTGGGATTGGATAGAAAGAGGAGAACATCATCAGCAAAAGCCACTGTACATAACTCCCTAGTGCCTATAGAAATACCTTGTAAGTGAGGTGACAATGAAATATAGCGGAGGAGCGGTTCAAGTGCTAAATTAAAGAGATGGGGAGATAGGGGGCATCCCTGACGGGTCCCTCTTTCAAGGGGAAAGGAGGGGGAGGTGACGTTGTTAACTGTTACTTTAGCTATGGGGTTGGTGTACAGGGAGTTAATAAGAGCTCGAAAAGACTCACCAAATAGTTGACTAGTCAGAACTCTATGGAGATGAGGCCAAGCAATCTGGTCAAAAGTGTCACGATCCGAGCTCTCAGACAGACTTTCTTACCGGCTAAGTGCCTCCGCAGGTTCAGCTTGCGGTCCAGACGTCATCTCTGCCGGCGTCCTGTCTCCCAGTGACAGTCCCCAGTGCACGGCAATCCACCTGTCCGCCGCCATTGCTCCCAGTATCCAGCATGGTGTGCACAAACACACTTTCCCGCCATAGCAGACATGGGGGCTGCCATGTTCTTCCCAGTCACATGTCTGTGCTGTCCAATCCTGTTGGTTCTGATCTCCCTGTCATACTTCCTCGGCCAATCCTGGCCACCCAGTGGGGATAAGTATGCTGGGAGCTCTCAGAACCATTGCTAGTGCTTCAGTTGTCTCCAGTGTATGGTCAGCTGTCCTTGTCTCCGTGCAAGTGTATTTCTCTGCTGGTGTTGTCTTCCATGCTGCAGTGTGTTCCAGGTTGTTCCATTTCCTGTGAAGTCCAGGTTATTCCACCGCCTGTGATCCTGCCTCTCAGCCCAGCGACCAAGCCTAGCTCCGGGACTCTGGTCCTTCCGATGCTCCAGCATCATCCACCATCGATGTCTCATCGTTAAATCCGATATTCCGGATCTCCTGCTTCCGTCCGTCATTCCGGACCCACAGTCATCTCCCGTCCGTCATTCCGGACCCACAGTCATCTCCCGTCCGTCATTCCGGACCCACAGTCATCTCCATATCCGATATCTGGATCCGATGTTCCACCATCGATACCATTCATCATACCTGTAAAGTATTGCAATCTGCATGAACTGTCATTACTCCTGCATACTTTACTGTCTGTCATTATTACAACCATCTGCAAATAAACTCCGGTTGTATTTTACCTCTGACTGCTTATTGGCTCTGGGTGCACTGTCGCGCAGTCTATGCGCAAGGGTCCTCTCCAACCTCACCGGTCCAGGTCCCCACCAGAGGTCTCAGTCTTGTCGACTGAGCCCCCTGGTGTGACAGTAAGCACTAGCCAAATGGATCCAGCCGCAAACCAAGCATCTCCACCCAGCCCTGTACAGCAACTGGCTGTTCGCTTGTATCAGCAAGAGGCTGCGCAGAGCCAAGTGATTCATTGTCTGCAAGATCTGTCTTCCCGGCTGGATAAGCTACAGACCACTCTCAGTGGCCCTGAGCCTGTCAGAGAACTTCCAAGTCCAGTTCATCCTCCTGTAATGGCTGCTGTACCTCGCCTTCATCTGTCTGTCCCCACCAAGTATGATGGGAACCCCAAGACCTGTCGAGGTTTTCTCAATCAGTGTGAGATTCATTTCGAGCTGCAACCCAGCAACTTCCCTACTGAAAGGGTCAAGATCGCCTACATCATCTCCCTCCTGTGTGGAGCAGCGTTAGAATGGGCGTCTCCCTTATGGGAAAGATCTGATGCCATCCTGTCCAATTACAAGGACTTCGTGTCAACATTCCGGCGTATCTTCGATGAGCCTGGGCGATCAGCATCTGCCTCCACTGAACTCCTCCGTCTCAGACAGGGATCCCGCTCCGTCGGGCAATATCTGGTCCAGTTCCAGATTCTGGCGTCTGAACTCTCCTGGTGTGATGGGGCCTTATACGCAGCTTTCTGGCATGGCCTATCCGATCATATTAAGGATGAACTCACTACCAGAGACTTACCCTCAGGTCTAAGTGACCTTATTTCATTGTGTATCAAAGTAGACCTACGCTTCCGAGAAAGGGCTGTAGAACGTCACAAGAGCGCTCCAGTTAAAGTGCCAACTCCTCCGCCTTCTTTACCCACTGCTCCTGCGGTCCATTCCAAAGAAGAACCAATGGAGATAAACCGTTTCCGTTTGTCTCCAGGAGAACGTCGACGTCGACGGTTGGCACAGCTCTGCCTGTATTGTGCCGATCCTGCACATCAAATTTCTGCATGCCCAAAGCGTCAGGAAAACTCCTCCTCCTAGCCCGTCAAGGAGAGGGTAGGCTAGGAGTAATTAAGTCCTCTCCATCAGCAACTGATTGTGTCCTTCCAGTTTCCCTACAAGTCAGTCAGCATTTCAAGACTGTCTCCGCACTTCTTGATTCCGGTGCCGCTGGCAACTTCGTTACTGCAGAACTGGTCCGCAAGTGGGGGTTGCCCACTGAAAGTCTTTCCAAGACTGTCTTCCTTACTGCTGTGGATGGCAGTAGGATTCCTGATGCGACAGTCTCCCGCAGAACTTTGCCACTTACAGTAAAAGTGGGAGTCCTGCACACTGAACTTTTGTCCTTCCTGGTTTTACCCCGAGCCACTCATGCTCTGGTTCTGGGTTTACCCTGGCTCCGTCTTCACAATCCTAGTCTTGATTGGAAGACATCGGAAATCCTTTCCTGGGATCCTTCCTGCTCCGGTACCTGTCTCCAAAAGGTACTCCCAGCTCGTCATTCTTCAGCCGATGCAGCAGACCTTCCGCCTCTTCCCTACCAAGAGTACTCAGATGTATTTAGCAAGTCTGGCGCTGATGTCCTACCTCCTCACAGACCGTGGGATTGCCCTATCGAACTTATCCCAGGCAAAGAACCACCCAGAGGTAGAACCTATCCTCTCTCTCTTCCAGAGACTCAAGCCATGACCAATTACATCAAGGAAAATCTGGCAAAGGGATTCATCCGTCCTTCGACTTCTCCTGCTGGCGCAGGATTCTTCTTCGTCAAGAAGAAGGATGGAGGCCTACGTCCCTGCATTGATTATCGCGGCCTCAATGACATTACAGTAAAGAACCGATATCCGTTGCCCCTCATCACCGAGCTGTTTGACCGTGTCAGCGGTGCAACCATCTTTACGAAACTCGATCTGAGGGGTGCATACAATCTCATCTGCATACGAGAGGGCGACGAGTGGAAGACGGCGTTTAATACCAGAGACGGCCACTATGAGTACCTCGTCATGCCCTTTGGGCTCAGCAATGCCCCAGCCGTGTTCCAGCACTATGTCAATGAGATTTTTCGGGACATTCTGTATCGTCATGTAGTTGTATATCTCGATGACATTTTAATCTACGCCAATAACATCACTGAACATCGTTATTGGGTCAAAGAGGTTCTGTCCCGGCTGCGAGCTAATCATCTCTACTGTAAACTGGAGAAGTGTGTCTTCGAGGTGAAGTCTATACCCTTCCTAGGGTACATTGTCTCCGGTTCTGGTCTTCAAATGGATCCAGGAAAACTGCAGGCTATCCAAGATTGGCCAATTCCCTCTTCGCTGAAAGGTATTCAACGTTTCCTGGGTTTTGCCAATTATTACAGAAAATTCATTCGTAACTTCTCTTCTATTGTGGCTCCCATCACTGCCTTGACTAAAAAGGGGTCTAATCCAGCGAAGTGGCCGGCAGAAGCCATCGAAGCCTTCCATCTGTTGAAACAGAGGTTCACTTCCACTCCTGTTTTAAGACAACCTGATACCACCTTGCCCTTTATTCTCAAGGTTGATGCCTCCTCCGTGGGTGACGGGGCAGTCCTCTCGCAGAAAGCGCCCGATGGTCGTCTTCATCCCTGTGGGTTCTACTCCCGTAAGTTCCTGCCTGCAGAGCGTAACTATGCCATCGGCGATCAAGAGCTCCTCGCCATCAAGTTGGCATTAGAAGAATGGAGATATCTTCTAGAGGGCGCTGTTCATGAGATCACAATTATCACAGACCACAAGAATCTTCTGTATCTCAAGTCTGCTCAATGTTTAAATCCCCGTCAAGCCAGATGGACACTTTTCTTTTCCAGGTTCCGTTTCAAGCTGTCGTTCTGTCCAGGGACACAAAACCGAAAAGCTGATGCCCTTTCCCGCTCATGGGAGCAAGAAAGTGAGTCTAAGTCCACACATCAACACTTTATTATTGATCCAGTGGCATTCTCCGCAACAAGAGTTTCAAATCTCACGCCCCCTACAGGGAAAAGATATGTAAAGCCAGCTCTAAGAAAGAAGTTGCTCTGTTGGGCGCATTCTTCAAAATTCGCTGGCCATGCAGGCATTCAGAAAACTTACGAGTTTATCACCAGGTCCTACTGGTGGCCGTCCCTCAAACAGGATGTACAGGACTTTGTTTCCTCTTGTGCTAAATGTGCTCAGCACAAGACCAGTCGTCAGTCTCCTCCTGGGCAATTGATGCCACTGTCAGTGCCACATCGTCCTTGGACGCATTTTTCTATGGACTTTGTAACTGATCTTCCAGAGTCTGACAAGTTCACCACCATCTGGGTGATTGTTGATCGGTTCACCAAGATGGCTCACTTCGTTCCCCTCACCGGTCTTCCGTCAGCTTCCAAGCTGTCCCAGCTCTTCATCAAAGAGATATTCAAGCTTCATGGGCTGCCTCTTGAAATCATCTCCGATAGAGGAGTCCAATTCGTAGCCAAGTTCTGGCGAAGCCTGTGCTCCCTGCTTCAAATCAAGTTAAAGTTTTCCACAGCCTACCACCCTCAAACCAATGGCCAAACGGAGAGGGTGAATCAGGACCTTGAAGCATTTCTCCGCACATATGTCTCTTCTTCCCAAGATGACTGGGCTCAACTCCTTCCATGGGCAGAGTTCTGCCATAATAACCAATATCATTCTTCATCAAATGTCACTCCATTCCTTGCCAATTATGGGTTTCATCCTCGAGTTCCTGACTTCACTCTGCAACCTGTGTCCTCTGTTCCAGCGGTCGACACGACCATCCGGCAATTCGTCAAATCCTGGAAGCTCATTCGTTCTTCACTTCTGAAGGCTTCAAGCAGGTACAAAAAATTTGCCGACAGGAAACGCAGAGCTGTGCCAGCCCTCCGTCCAGGAGATCGTGTCTGGTTGTCAACTAAGAATCTTCGATTGAGAGTGCCATCGATGAAGTTCGCTCCCCGATATATTGGTCCTTTCCCAGTTGAGCGAGTCGTCAATCCAGTAGCTTACAAGCTCAAGTTGCCGCCCTATTTGAAAGTGCCAGCTACATTCCACATTTCGCTGCTCAAGCCGCTGGTCTTGAATCGCTTTCATTCCAAGCTCCCCAAGGCTCCTAAGGTTTGCACCCAGCGTGGAACAGAATATGAGGTCAGTAAGATCTTGGACTCTCGCATCCGATATGGTCGTCTGCAATATCTGATCGATTGGAAGGGCTACGGGCCCGAAGAGCGATCATGGACCAATGCCATCGATGTCCATGCCCCCAGACTCATCCGGGCGTTCCACTCCAAGTTTCCCCGCAAGCCTAAAAGGTGTCCTGGGGCCACCCTTAAAGGAGGGGGTGCTGTCACGATCCGAGCTCTCAGACAGACTTTCTTACCGGCTAAGTGCCTCCGCAGGTTCAGCTTGCGGTCCAGACGTCATCTCTGCCGGCGTCCTGTCTCCCAGTGACAGTCCCCAGTGCACGGCAATCCACCTGTCCGCCGCCATTGCTCCCAGTATCCAGCATGGTGTGCACAAACACACATTCCCGCCATAGCAGACATGGGGGCTGCCATGTTCTTCCCAGTCACATGTCTGTGCTGTCCAATCCTGTTGGTTCTGATCTCCCTGTCATACTTCCTCAGACAATCCTGGCCACCCAGTGGGGATAAGTATGCTGGGAGCTCTCAGAACCATTGCTAGTGCTTCAGTTGTCTCCAGTGTATGGTCAGCTGTCCTTGTCTCCGTGCAAGTGTATTTCTCTGCTGGTGTTGTCTTCCATGCTGCAGTGTGTTCCAGGTTGTTCCATCTCCTGTGAAGTCCAGGTTATTCCACCGCCTGTGATCCTGCCTCTCAGCCCAGCGACCAAGCCTAGCTCCGGGACTCTGGTCCTTCCGATGCTCCAGCATCATCCACCATCAATGTCTCATCGTTAAATCCGATATTCCGGATCTCCTGCTTCCGTCCGTCATTCCGGACCCACAGTCATCTCCCGTCCATCATTCCGGACCCACAGTCATCTCCCGTCCGTCATTCCGGACCCACAGTCATCTCCATATCCGATATCCGGATCCGATGTTCCACCATCGATACCATTCATCATACCTGTAAAGTATTGCAATCTGCATGAACTGTCATTACTCCTGCATACTTTACTGTCTGTCATTATTACAACCATCTGCAAATAAACTCCGGTTGTATTTTACCTCTGACTGCTTATTGGCTCTGGGTGCACTGTCGCGCAGTCTATGCGCAAGGGTCCTCTCCAACCTCACCGGTCCAGGTCCCCACCAGAGGTCTCAGTCTTGTCGACTGAGCCCCCTGGTGTGACAAAAAGCCTTTTCGGCATCTAAATTCAATAGAATAGTGTCATGAATTTGATGGAGATGAGTATAGGAGATTGCGGCAATAGCTGCACGGATGCCCATCACCGATTGTCTCCCTTTAACAAAGCCCAACTGGGCAGGCGAGATCAAATGTGGTAGACACTTCTGCAGGCGATTAGCCATTAATTTCGTCAGAATTTTAAAGTCTTGGTTTAGAAGGGATATAGGGCGATATGAGCCGACAAGAGAGGGGTCCTTGTCGGGTTTCGGGATGACTATAATTTTGGCTTCGTTGAAATTATGTGGTAGGGTTCTTGAGGTCAGAATATGATTAAAAAGGAGGGCCAAAGTCGGGGAAATTTCAGAGCAAAGTAGCTTGCAGAACTCTGCACTAAAGCCATCTGGGCCGGGACTTTTGCCATTAGGGGAGGGATTTAATGGTGGTGCATATTTCCTCCTCTGTGATAGGGCTGTCTAACATGTCACTTTCCTCCTGTGAGAGTGTGGGTAGATTAGAGGCTTTTAAAAAGGCTTCACTTTCAGCTATATTGTCTGGGCCTACTTAATACAAAGATTTATAAACTTGCCTGGAACCCCCTCCGGTATTAGTGAATATTAATTATGGGTACTTATGTAATATCTGGGCTCCCGTTTTTCTTATGAGACCGCGTCCCCTCGCGGGGCTCGCTGCGCTCGCCACGCTTCGGGCACGGTGGCTCGCTGCGCTCGCCACACTATATAAAATCAACTCCATGCGTAGTTGGATAGTAGGGGTATGAAAAAATGGGGTTCATTTAACATGGGAGCCCAGATAATACATAAGTACCTAATTATGTTTCTGTTGTAATAATAAAAAAACATGTTCAATATGCAGTGTACTAAAAATGTTCTGCTCAAGGGGGCGGGGTAGTGGGCCCCCAAGATATATCAGTGTACCGGGCCCCGAGATTTCTGTTGCCAGCCCTGCATAAAGGTGAAAGAAGATTAGAAAGTGCTAGAGGCTGACGTGAACTTACCCCTGATCTGTCCATGGATGGGTCGACAACTGCATTGAAGTCTCCTCCGAGGATGAGGTTGGTATGTTCCCATGAAAGCAATTTCTGTAGGACTAAAGAAAAAAAGGATTCATTGGGGTTCGTGGGGGCATAAACATTGAACAAAGTATATGTAATGTTATCAATAAGTACATCTAGCAGGATAAATCTACCATCGGGGTCTATAGACTTTCTGACTATAGAATATTGTAGATTTTTGTTAAATAAAATAGCCACACCTCTAGTTTTGTCGGTGAACGGAGCAGAAATGTATTCGCCTAGCCACGGGGCCCTAAGTGCAGGTTGTGAACC
Source organism: Crinia signifera (assembly GCF_055691185.1). Taxonomy (NCBI): domain Eukaryota; kingdom Metazoa; phylum Chordata; class Amphibia; order Anura; family Myobatrachidae; genus Crinia; species Crinia signifera. The sequence goes on from NC_139219.1 coordinate 107,258,622, forward strand.
ATCAACCCAGTGGGTCTCCTGTAAAAAAACAATGTGTGGGGACATACATTGTAAATGTGCGAGGACTTTGTGACGTTTGACTGAGTGATATAGGCCCTCTACATTCCAGGAAATAACATTAAACGAGAGAAGAGGGACATCTCTCCCAGAGGATATAGGTGAAGGAGTGTGGTCAGTTATGCTAACCAACACCTGTGAGCGGGATCATATAGTAAGATGTACATGATAAGGGAAACCCCCCTCTGTCCCAGCGAGCGAAGGGGGAGTATCCCACAGAGGGAATGGGCCTGAGGTCAGAGCGGACAAAAACAAAAAACAACCTATAAACTAACAGAAAGAACGTTAGCAATAAAACATACGGTCGCCTAACTAATAATCAGTATTTGAAAATAGTCACACATCATAGCCAACATACAGTTAAATGTAAATGAGGTGGCAACAGGTATAATTGACAACACCCACATTAGGTTCCAGCAAAAGGGGGAGAAAACCTTATGAAAGAGGAAGGAGCAAAGTTCAGGTGTCAGGAATGGAGAAATGGGCTTTTGCATCTTCTGGGGTGTCAAAGAAGCGCGACTTTCCATCCTCAAACACCCAAAGACGAGCCGGGTATATTGCATTGTTATTTTTAATGTCTGTAAAGCACCTTGAGTCCTGTTGGAGAAAGTGCGCTATATAATTAAAACTTACTTACTTACAATATTGGATCTTTCTGTAGCACTGCCCAATGTTTCCTGATTGACTTCTCAATCTCTTTATATCTAGAGTTAAATCCTGTTACAAAGGCAAAATTAAATTTATTTTCTTTAATGTCCCGAGATTTGTTTTTTTTACTGCAATGAGAGTATTGCGATCTATATCTTTAACATTTTGGATAGTTATTTCTAGGAGGTTTGGTTCATAGCCACAGGCCAGAAACCTCTCTTGCGTTTCTCTGGTTTGCACATCTATAATTTCTGGTTCTGCACAATTCCTCTTCAGCCTTTTAAATTGGCCACTTGGTATGATCAAATCCATACCAAGTAGCCAATTTGATGTGAGAGCATAACATCTGTACACTGTGAGTTGGGGTATGCACTAAAAGTCAAAGATACCTTAATATGCTTTATTAGTCACATCTTTGATGTGAGTTGGGTACGCGAGTCATTTCTAGATACCATCAGGTGGAAGGAACAGCTTCACAGCCCCTAATTGCCTGCACGGGTGTTAAACGGAATCTTTAGTGTGGACATAATTCACCATATGCTATTTTGTTTCTGTTTCATTTCATGGACTAATACACATGAAAATTTGCTGCAAAGACCTTGTTCCTATCCACCTGTCTAATAGAATCATCCCATGAACAAAAGGGAAGTATTGTGTATTGTGTTGTAAGCGCTGGAAGGTTTCCACTTAAAATTGTGTGGTTTGTGTATTGTTGGAGGAGTGGTGTCTTCTCATTAAGGGGGAAGTTTACTAAGAAAAATTCATGAAAAAAAATCGTATTTTCATCCGAAAATGCGATTTTTTTGGGGTGTATACGTATTCTTGGCATTTACTATGCCTAAAATATGAATTTTCGTATTGATGGAACATTCGTATTTGTATTTACAAATACGAATGATTACACCATTGATAGAATACGACAGAAATCACCATTCAAAAGAATGGTGATTGCTGTTTTACTAAGCGGTCGTATTGAAAATAGGGCCGCTAATTGGCGTCAAATGCCCGCGAATGGCGGGCAAAATACGGCAAGAAAATACACTTTATTTTCCTGTCGTATTTGGCTTTAGCCTGCATGGATCAGTTAGATCCGTGCAGGCTTCAGTGTAAAAAAAATGGTAAAATAAATAAATAATTTGAAAAAACGGCTTGGTGTCCCCCCCACAGCCGTAACCAGCACCACGCTGAAAGAGCCGGGGCTGGTATTCAAAAATCAGGAAACCCCACAAATAGGGGTCCCCCAATATTTTAACACCAGCCCCAGGCTCCAGGGCCGGGGCTGGTTCCCAAAATGCGGAGGACAAAATGACTAGGGGTCCCCCGTATTTTAAGAACCAGACCCAGGCCAAACCACCCAGCAGGGTAATGCCAAAGCATTCATCCCTACCGACCAGTCAGCCTGGCCAGGGGCCTTGGGGGAGTGGGGACCCCCCCAATAAAGGGGTCCCCACTCCAGGACTTACCTGACCAGGCTGAAGCCTGGAGCTGTTCCCGGTGGCCCTGGAGTGGTGGCCACCGGGCTGATGAAGTTGTGTAAAAAATAGAAAAAACTATTGTTTAATACTGTGGAACAATGAGTCCCAGCAAGCCTCCCCCGCAAGCGGGGACTTGGAGAACCACAAGTCCCAGCATGGAGGGCATTAAAGGGCCCACTGGCACTTGTGGTTCCACAGTAGTAAAAATAGTCAAATAAACACACTGACACACAAGAAAAATAAAGCTTTATTACATCCAAAGCCCACACATATTGATACTTACCTATCTTGAGCCCATAGGTAGGTCTATGGGTCCAGGTCCATGTCGGCGTCCGGGTCCATGTCGGCCGCGTCCGTGTCGGCGTCCGGGTCCAGGGTCCGAAGTAATCCATAGGGACCTGTGGAAGGAAATTATACTTACAAGAATCCTATGGCGAAGATCTATCCTTTTCTCTCCTGAAGTAGGCCAGGTCTTCGCAAAATAAAAAAACGCGAGTGTCCCGGCGGTCACCTGTCAAGGACTGAGGAGAGACGAAGAGATGTTTCATCTTCCGCACCTCTCCTCTGAATGTTTCTATTGCCCACCTAGCAGCCAATCTGGAGCCAGCCTGGCTCTGAAAAGGGAATAAACACCACCCAACCTGGTGCTTGAAGCAAATAACCCTGAGATTAGGAGCCTTATGTGCTACTGACTCAGCTAGTCAGGGTTTGTTATAGTGTTGTGGCATCAAGGCAAGACAAGCATTGCCCTTCAAGCTATTAAACAAAAGCCAGGTTAAAACATCAGTGGATCCTGACTACATGGTTTCACACTGATGTACACCACTGTTAAGTGACAAAAAATTGTTTTCAAATAAAACACGTTTGGTTGTGTAGTGACAGAGAACTCGCCTGTAGAATTCTGGGAAAAAACAGCACCTATTGTGGGGCTTGAACACACGACCCTGAGATTAAGAGTATCATGCTCTACCGACTGAGCTAGCCAGGCTTGGTTACTGTGGTGTGATAAAAAGGCCACTCAAGCCAAGGAGTGCCCTACAAGCTATTAAAGTAGATCTAGGCTATCACATTCAGTACACTCTGAGATTCATGCTTGGTTTCACACATTGATGAAAATGGGTAAGTAACAATGAAGTAAAATGTGAAGCATTGGTTGTTCAGTGGTAGAATTCTCGCCTGCCACGCGGGAGGCCCAGGTTCGATTTCCGGCTAATGCAGTACTCAAGTTTTACTGAAATTATGGTATATTTTGTTAAAGAGTGCCTGGCTCTTTGCATTTTGGTGGTGCAGGTATAGAATTCAACATACAAGGATTTAGTGGTAGAATCTTGTGGTTTAGTGGTAGAATTCTCGCCTGCCATGAGGGAGGCATGGATCTGAAAAGGGAATAAACACCACCCAATGTTGTGCTCAAAGCAAATGATTTTTAGATTTGAAGACTTATTCGCTATTGACTCAGCTAGCTAGGCTTTTTTACAGTGTTATGGTATCATGGCAAGGCAAGGATTGCCCTTCAATCTATAAAACCAAAGCAAGGTTTCCACAATTAGTAGATCCTGAGATTCCTGCTTGGTTTCACACACTGATGTACACCTCTTTTAAGTTTCAAATAAAACACGTTTGGTTGTGTAGTGACAGAGGTCTCGCCTGTAGAATTCTGGGAAAAAACACCGCCCAATGTTGTGTTCAAAGCAAATGATTTTTAGATTTGGAGACTTATTCGCTATTGACTCAGCTAGCTAGGCTTTTTTACAGTGTTATGGCATCATGGCAAGGCAAGGATTGCCCTTCAACTTATAAAACCAAAGCAAGGTTTCCACATTCAGTAGATCCTTAGATTTCTGCTTGGTTTCACACACTTTAAAGAGGTGTACATCAGTGTGTGAAACCAAGCAGGAATCTCTCACATGTCTCATGTACACCTCTTTTAAGTTTCAAATAAAACACGTTTGGTTGTGTAGTGACAAAGATCTCGCCTGTAGAATTCTGGGAAAAAACACCGCCCAACGTGGGGCTCGAACCCACGACCCTGAGATTAAGAGTCTCATGCTCTACCGACTGAGCTAGCCAGGCTTGGTTACTGTGGTGTGACAAAAAGGCCACTCAAGCCAAGGAGTGCCCTACAAGCTATTAAAGTAGATCTAGGCTACCACATTCAGTACACTGAGATTCATGTTTGGTTTTACACATTGATGAAAATGGGTAAGTAACCATGAAGTAACATGTGAAGCATTGGTTGTTCAGTGGTAGAATTCTCGCCTGCCACGCGGGAGACCCGGGTTCGATTCCCGGCCAATGCAGTACTCAAGTTTTACTGAAATTATGATATATTTTGTTAAAGAGTGGCTGGCTCTTTGCATTTTGGTGGTGCAGGTATAGAATTCCACATACAATAAATTAGGGGTAGAATCTTGTGGTTTAGTGGTAGAATTCCCACCTGCCAAGAGAGAGGTCTGGATCTGAAAAGGGAATAAACACCAAACAAATGTTGTACTAAAAGCATATGACTCTTAGCTTGGGAGTTTTATTTCTATTGACTAAGCTGGCCAGGCTTTGTTACAGTGTTGTGGCATCAAGGCAAGGCAAGGCTTGCCCTTCAATCTACACTATTAAACCAAAGCAAAGTTTCCACATTCAGTAGATCCTGATATTCCTGCATGGTTTCTCCCACTGATGTACACCTGAAACAGCGATATATTTTGTTAAAGAGTGCCTGGCTCTTTGCATTTTGGTGGTGCAGGTATAGAATTCAACATACCAGGATTTAGTGGTAGAATCTTGTGGTTTAGTGGTAGAATTCTCGCCTGCCATGAGGGAGGCATGGATCTGAAAAGGGAATAAACACCACCCAATGTTGTGCTCAAAGCAAATGATTTTTAGATTTGGAGACTTATTCGCTATTGACTCAGCTAGCTAGGCTTTTTTACAGTGTTATGGCATCATGGCAAGGCAATTATTGCCCTTCAATCTATAAAACCAAAGCAAGGTTTACACATTTAGTAGATCCTGAGATTCCTGCTTGGTTTCACACACTGATGTACACCTCTTTTAAGTTTCAAATAAAACACGTTTGGTTGTGTAGTGACAGAGATCTCGCCTGTAGAATTCTGGGAAAAAACAACGCCCAACGTGGGGCTCAAACCCACGACCCTGAGATTAAGAGTCTCATGCTCTACCAACTGAGCTAGCCAGGCTTGGTTACTGTGGTGTGACAAAAAGGCCACTCAAGCCAAGGAGTGCCCTACAAGCTATTAAAGTAGATCTAGGCTACCACATTCAGTACACTGAGATTCATGCTTGGTTTTACACATTGATGAAAATGGGTAAGCAACCATGAAGGAAAACGTAAAGCATTGGTTGTTCAGTGGTAGAATTCTCGCCTGCCACGCGGGAGGCCCGGGTTCGATTCCCGGCCAATGCAGTAATCAAGTTTTACTGAAATTATGATATATTTTGTTAAAGAGCTGCTGTCTCTTTGCATTTTGGTGGTGCAGGTATAGAATTCCACATACAATAAATTAGTGGTAGAATCTTGTGGTTTAGTGGTAGAATTCCCACCTGCCAAGAGAGAGGTCTGGATCTGAAAAGGGAATAAACACCAAACAAATGTTGTACTAAAAGCATATGACTCTTAGCTTGGGAGTTTTATTTCTATTGACTAAGCTGGCCAGGCTTTGTTACAGTGTTGTGGCATCAAGGCAAGGCAAGGCTTGCCCTTCAATCTACACTATTAAACCAAAGCAAAGTTTCCACATTCAGTAGATCCTGATATTCCTGCATGGTTTCTCCCACTGATGTACACCTGAAACAGCGATATATTTTGTTAAAGAGTGCCTGGCTCTTTGCATTTTGGTGGTGCAGGTATAAAATTCAACATACAATGATTTAGTGGTAGAATCTTGTGGTTTAGTGGTAGGATTCTCGCCTGCCATGAGGGAGGCATGGTTCTGAAAAGGGAATAAACACCACCCAATGTTGTGTTCAACGCAAATGATTTTTAGATTTGGAGACTTATTCGCTATTGACTCAGCTAGCTAGGCTTTTTTACAGTGTTATGGCATCATGGCAAGGCAAGGATTGTCCTTCAACCTATAAAACCAAAGCAAGGTTTCCACATTTAGTAGATCCTGAGATTCCTGCTTGGTTTCACACACTGATGTACACCTCTTTTAAGTTTCAAATAAAACACGTTTGGTTGTGTAGTGACAAAGATTTTGCCTGTAGAATTCTGGGAAAAAACACCGCCCAACGTGGGGCTCGAACCCACGACCCTGAGATTAAGAGTCTCATGCTCTACCGACTGAGCTAGCCAGGCTTGGTTACTGTGGTGTGACAAAAAGGCCACTCAAGCCAAGGAGTGCCCTACAAGCTATTAAAGTAGATTTAGGCTACCACATTCAGTACACTGAGATGCATGCTTGGTTTCACACATTGATGAAAATGGGTAAGTAACCATGAAGTAAAATGTAAAGCATTGGTTGTTCAGTGGTAGAATTCTCGCCTGCCACTCGGGAGGCCCGGGTTCGATTCCCGGCCAATGCAGTACTCAAGTTTTACTGAAGTTATGGTATATTTTGTTAAAGAGTGGCTGGCCCTTTGCATTTTGGTGGTGCAGGTATAGAATTCCACATACAATAAATTAGGGGTAGAATCTTGTGGTTTAGTGGTAGAATTCCCACCTGCCAAGAGAGAGGTCTGGATCTGAAAAGGGAATAAACACCAAACAAATGTTGTACTAAAAGCATATGACTCTTAGCTTGGGAGTTTTATTTCTATTGACTAAGCTGGCCAGGTTTTGTTACAGTGTTGTGGCATCAAGGCAAGGCAAGGCTTGCCCTTCAATCTACACTATTAAACCAAAGCAAAGTTTCCACATTCAGTAGATCCTGATATTCCTGCATGGTTTCTCCCACTGATGTACACCTGAAACAGCGATATATTTTGTTAAAGAGTGCCTGGCTCTTTGCATTTTGGTGGTGCAGGTATAGAATTCAACATACAATGATTTAGTGGTAGAATCTTGTGGTTTAGTGGTAGAATTCTCGCCTGCCATGAGGGAGGCATGGATCTGAAATGGGAATAAACACCACCCAATGTTGTGTTCAAAGCAAATGATTTTTAGATTTGGAGTCTTATTCGCTATTGACTCAGCTAGCTAGGCTTTTTTACAGTGTTATGGCATAATGGCAAGGCAAGGATTGCCCTTCAATCTATATAACCAAAGCAAGGTTTCCACATTTAGTAGATCCTGAGATTCCTGCTTGGTTTCACACACTGATGTACACCTCTTTTAAGTTTCAAATAAAACACGTTTGGTTGTGTAGTGACAGAGATCTCGCCTGTAGAATTCTGGGAAAAAACACCTCCCAACGTGGGGCTCGAACCCACGACCCTGAGATTAAGAGTCTCATGCTCTACCGACTGAGCTAGCCAGGCTTGGTTACTGTAGTGTGACAAAAGGGCCACTCAAGCCAAGGAGTGCCCTACAAGCTATTAAAGTAGATCTATGCTACCACATTCAGTACACTGAGATTCATGCTTGGTTTTACACATTGATGAAAATGGGTAAGTAACCATGAAGTAACATGTGAAGCATTGGTTGTTCAGTGGTAGAATTCTCGCCTGCCACGCGGGAGGCCCGGGTTCGAATCCTGGCCAATGCAGTACTCGAGTTTTACTGAAATTATGATATATTTTGTTAAAGAGTAGCTGGCTCTTTGCATTTTGGTGGTGCAGGTATAGAATTCCACATACAAAAAATTAGTGGTAGAATCTTGTGGTTTAGTGGTAGAATTCACACCTGCCAAGAAAGAGGTCTGGATCTGAAAAGGGAATAAACACCAAACAAATGTTGTACTGAAAGCATATGATTTTTAGCTTGGGAGTTTTATTTCTATTGACTAAGCTGGCCAGGCTTTGTTACAGTGTTGTGGCATCAAGGCAAGGCAAGGCTTGCCCTTCAATCTACACTATTAAACCAAAGCAAAGTTTCCACATTCAGTAGATCCTGATATTCCTGCATTGTTTCACCCACTGATGTACACCTGAAACAGCGATATATTTTGTTAAAGAGTGCCTGGCTCTTTGCATTTTGGTGGTGCAGGTATAGAATTCAACATACAATGATTTAGTGGTAGAATCTTGTGGTTTAGTGGTAGAATTCTCGCCTGCCATGAGGGAGGCATGGATCTGAAAAGGGAATAAACACCTCTCAATGTTGTGCTCAAAGCAAATGATTTTTTATATTTGGAGACTTATTCGCTATTGACTCAGCTAGCTAGGCTTTTTTACAGTGTTATGGCATCATGGCAAGGCAAGGATTGCCCTTCAATCTATAAAACCAAAGCAAGGTTTCCACATTTAGTAGATCCTGAGATTCCTGCTTGGTTTCACACACTGATGTACACCTCTTTTAAGTTTCAAATAAAACACGTTTGGTTGTGTAGTGACAGAGATCTCGCCTGTAGAATTCTGGGAAAAAACAACGCCTAACGTGGGGCTCAAACCCACGACCCTGAGATTAAGAGTCTCATGCTCTACCGACTGAGCTAGCCAGGCTTGGTTACTGTGGTGTAACAAAAAGGTCACTCAAGCCAAGGAGTGCCCTACAAGCTATTAAAGTAGATCTAGGCTACCACATTCAGTACACTGAGATTCATGCTTGGTTTTACACATTGATGAAAATGGGTAAGTAACCATGAAGTAAAACGTAAAGCATTGGTTGTTCAGTGGTAGAATTCTCGCCAGCCACGCGGGAGGCCTGGGTTCGATTCCCGGCCAATGCAGTATTCAAGTTTTACTGAAATTATGATATATTTTGTAAAAGAGCTGCTGTCTCTTTGCATTTTGGTGGTGCAGGTATAGAATTCCACATACAATAAATTAGTGGTAGAATCTTGTGGTTTAGTGGTAGAATTCCCACCTGCCAAGAGAGAGGTCTGGATCTGAAAAGGGAAAAAACACCAAACAAATGTTGTACTAAAAGCATATGACTCTTAGCTTGGGAGTTTTATTTCTATTGACTAAGCTGGCCAGGCTTTGTTACAGTGTTGTGGCATCAAGGCAAGGCAAGGCTTGCCCTTCAATCTACACTATTAAACCAAAGCAAAGTTTCCACATTCAGTACATCCTGATATTCCTGCATGGTTTCTCCCACTGATGTACACCTGAAACAGCTATATATTTTGTTAAAGAGTGCCTGGCTCTTTGCATTTTGGTGGTGCAGGTATAAAATTCAACATACAATGATTTAGTGGTAGAATCTTGTGGTTTAGTGGTAGGATTCTCGCCTGCCATGAGGGAGGCATGGATCTGAAAAGGGAATAAACACCACCCAATGTTGTGTTCAAAGCAAATGATTTTTAGTTTTGGAGTCTTATTCGCTATTGACTCAGCTAGCTAGGCTTTTTTACAGTGTTATGGCATAATGGCAAGGCAAGGATTGCCCTTCAACCTATAAAACCAAAGCAAGGTTTCCACATTTAGTAGATCCTGAGATTCCTGCTTGGTTTCACACACTGATGTACACCTCTTTTAAGTTTCAAATAAAACACGTTTGGTTGTGTAGTGACAAAGATTTCGCCTGTAGAATTCTGGGAAAAAACACCGCCCAACGTGGGGCTCGAACCCACGACCATGAGATTAAGAGTCTCATGCTCTACCGACTGAGCTAGCCAGGCTTGGTTACTGTGGTGTGACAAAATGTCCACTCATGCCAAGGAGTGCCCTACAAGCTATTAAAGTAGATTTAGGCTACCACATTCAGTACACTGAGATGCATGCTTGGTTTCACACATTGATGAAAATGGGTAAGTAACCATGAAGTAAAATGTAAAGCATTGGTTGTTCAGTGGTAGAATTCTCGCCTGCCACTCGGGAGGCCTGGGTTCGATTCCCGGCCAATGAAGTACTCAAGTTTTACTGAAGTTATGGTATATTTTGTTAAAGAGTGTCTGGCTCTTTGCATTTTGGTGGTGCAGGTATAGAATTCCACATACAATAAATTAGGGGTAGAATCTTGTGGTTTAGTGGTAGAATTCCCACCTGCCAAGAGAGAGGTCTGGATCTGAAAAGGGAATAAACACCAAACAAATGTTGTACTAAAAGCATATGACTCTTAGCTTGGGAGTTTTATTTCTATTGACTAAGCTGGCCAGGTTTTGTTACAGTGTTGTGGCATCAAGGCAAGGCAAGGCTTGCCCTTCAATCTACACTATTAAACCAAAGCAAAGTTTCCACATTCAGTAGATCCTGATATTCCTGCATGGTTTCTCCCACTGATGTACACCTGAAACAGCGATATATTTTGTTAAAGAGTGCCTGGCTCTTTGCATTTTGGTGGTGCAGGTATAGAATTCAACATACAATGATTTAGTGATAGAATCTTGTGGTTTAGTGGTAGAATTCTCGCCTGCCATGAGGGAGGCATGGATCTGAAATGGGAATAAACAACACCCAATGTTGTGCTCAAAGCAAATGACTCTTAGATTTGGAGTCTTATTCGCTATTGACTCAGCTAGCTAGGCTTTTTTACAGTGTTATGGCATCATGGCAAGGCAAGGATTGCCCTTCAACCTATAAAACCAAAGCAAGGTTTCCATATTCACTAGATCCTGAGATTCCTGCTTGGTGTACATCAGTGTGTGAAACCAAGCAGGAATCTCTCACATGTCTCATGTACACCTCTTTTAAGTTTCAAATAAAACACGTTTGGTTGTGTAGTGACAGAGATCTCGCCTGTAGAATTCTGGGAAAAAGCACTGCCCAACGTGGGGCTCGAACCAACGACCATGAGATTAAGAGTCTCATGCTCTACCGACTGAGCTAGCCAGGCTTGGTTGCTGTGGTGTGACAAAAAGGCCACTCAAGCCAAGGAGTGCCCTACAAGCTATTAAAGTAGATCTAGGCTACCACATTCAGTACACTGAGATTCATGCTTGGTTTTACACATTGATGAAAATGGGTAAGTAACCATGAAGTAAAATGTGAAGCATTGGTTGTTCAGTGGTAGAATTCTCGCCTGCGAGGAGGCGTGGCCACGGCGGCGTGTGCGTGAGGGAGCGTGTCTGGACCCCCACATGCCGGCTGCATGAATTTGGCGCTCTCCTACCCCATGTGCAGCTAAACTTCCCAGACGCCAGTGAGAAATCGTGGGTGACTAACCAGGGTTTTGCCGGTGGTCGTCCGGCTCAGGGGCCACAGCGGGCGCAGCGAGCGGCTAAACAGCGGTGACCAGACGGAGCAGGAGCAGTGGGCAGCACTGCTCCGGGAGTCGGACGGAGCAGCATCGTAACAACAGGCGTCTGACGTCATTAGTCAGAGACGCCGCCGCTGCCGGGTGCCTGAAGGCTGGGAGATACAGCCGCGTGAAGCAAGCCGACTTGCAGTGCATCCAGCTAGTGACCGGATAAGCCTGATAAGCCCTCCAGCTAGGGAATTGCCAAAGAACCTGTCCCCCAGCCGGAGGCCAGCCAGAAGGGAAGACTGGATCAGCCTGCTTAACCCTCCAGCCAGGGAATCGTCAGACAACCTGTCCCCAGCCAGAGGCCAACCAGAGGGAAGTCCTGGTGAGTGCTTGAACTGTAATATCTGGCAAAATAAGGAACATTGGAGTTGTGTTAGCCTACATCTGTCTATAGCACTGAATAAATGCTGAATAAATAAAGTACAGTATATCAGTGGTAGCTGCTCTCTTCTGCCCTAGCTGGGTGTGAGACCAGGGACTGGCAAATAAAAGAACTGTTGTGCTGTGAAAGAGAGCATCAGCCAGGGCCACTGGGTGAAAGACAGGGGCTGGTAAATAAAGGCATATTCTGTGCTGTAAAAAGTGACATCCTGCCTGGGATATGGTGTGAGAATTAAGGGCCGAGCAGATTAAGGAATTGGAGTGTGGTGAAAAGCCAATTCTGTCCGGTTGCCACTGAGTGAGAGGTCCTTGGCTGGGGGAAGGAGGTCTTTTCCAGAACCGCTGTGTGAGAGACAGGGGCCTGATAAATAGAGGAGCAATTGAGCTGTGAAAAATCCTCTTTGCCGGAGTCACTGTGTGAGAGACAAAGACTTAACAAGAGGAGTAACCTTGGTGCTGTGAAAACTCTGTCAACAAAATTGCTGGGTGAGAGACAGGGGCTGGGACAAACAAAGGAATACTTGTGCTGTGAAAGCTAAAATTTGCCAGGGTCGTTGTGTGAGAGACAGGGGCTGGGCAATTAAAGGAAACTCAGCTGGTGTGAAGTTGCCAGTACCCTGGGTGAGAGACAGGAGCCTGGCAAATAAAGGAACTCTTGTGCTGTGAAAAGATATCCTAGGCCGGTGCAACTGTGTGAGAGCCAGGGGCCCGGCAAACAAAGTAACATTGGTACAATAAAAGTGTTCAACTGCCAGAACAGCTGTGTGAGAGACAGGGGCTTGGTAATAAAGGCGCGGGGTGCTGTGAAAGACATCTCTGCTAAAGGTGCTGTGTGAGAGACAAGGGGCCGTGTTAATAATAAAAATAAATAAACAATCTTAGTTTAAAAAAAAAAAAAAAAAATGGGGAAAACAGGCCAAAACTCTGCAGCGGCAAGACTGGAGAAATATGCCCGTGGCCAATCTCAGCCGGGGAATAGCTCACAATCAAATACCCCCCTGACAACTCCAGTCAAAGGGAGCAGCGCCTTGCCAATACCAGAAGTGACTTTGCAGCAGGTCCTAGACGCTGTCAATAATTGTGAAACACGGCTTATGGAACAGCTTCATAAAGTTCAGACAGACATAACATTGTTGCGGAGTGATGCGCAAAAAATACGGGAGAGGGTGACAGAGGCTGAGAACCGGGTATCTTCGTTGGAAGACACCATTACTCCTATGCAAGCTCAGGTTAAGGATATGTCTGGACAAATTACAGAACTGAGGCAGAAATTTGCAGATATGGAGGGAAGACTCAGACGGAATAATGTCCGGTTTATTGGGTTTGAGGAACGGGCTGAAGGAAATCAACCAGAGAAATTTCTTGAAGGGTGGTTAATCCAAATGTTTGGAAGGGAACCATTCTCTGCCCAGTTCGTGATCGAACGAGCTCACCGCATTCCAGGCCGTCATCCAATACCCGGGTCACCAGCACGTACCCTAATCGCAAAAATGCTCAATTTCAAGGACAGGGATTGCATCTTGCGCTTGGCTCGAGATAAACCTGACACTGTATAATGGCCAGAAAATAGCCATATTCCCAGACTTCCCATTCGAGGTCCGGAAAGACCGGGCAAAATTTAAGGACATTAAAACAAGACTGAGAGAACTGGGACTGAGCTATTCCATGATGTATCCATCAAAACTGCGGATTGTAATAGATGGTAACACGAAATTCTTTTCCTCCCCAGCAGAGGCAGCCAGATGGTTGGATTTAACCCATCCGGCAGGGAAACAAATAATGGCTACATAGTTAAGAAAGTAATCTTTGAAGTAATGTAAGGTCTGTCATAATAAGGACTGGTGAATTTGTGCACATGGGGGTGGGGTGGGAAGGTTATTAGAATTGATATTTGTAAATGCAGCAGGGGCATGTGGGGGGTAGGAAGCTCTCTTTTGTGGTCATTAGTGAATTGCCTCGGTAGAAAGGTGAAGTAGGGAAGAAGATACAGCGGGTTAAGTATAGGGAAAAGGTATGCCTATAGGGGTAGGTCATACAGGGAGGGGGGAGCCGGGGGGTATGTTAGGGGTAAAAATGTGTTTGTCGGTTTATGTTGTGTGTAAAAGTGTGTCTGTCTGTTTGTCTCAATTTGGCCTGTCATGGAAAAAAATTGCTAGGTACTTTATGGTGTTTCACAGATGGCTAAGAGTAAAAGAACTTAGTGGAATACAATGGAAAATTGTTAGGCACTACACGGGGCTTTATAGATGGCTAAGAATAAATGAATTTAGTGGAACACAATGGTGAAAGTCTTAACGTGGAATGTGAGGGGGATTAATGGCCGTATATAGAGAGCTTTGGTGCTAAAACAATGCAAAAATCTTGAGGCCGATATAATATGTCTCCAAGAAACGCATTTAAGTGGGGACAGGTTGCCCTCTCTTAGACGCCCTTGGATAGGCCATGCCTATCACTCTTCATTTACAACCATGTCAAGAGGGGTATCCCTGCTGATTAAGAAATCCCTTGTGTTTGAACCAGGAGTGGTAAAGATCGATCCCAGGGGCAGATATATATTTCTGGATTGTAGTATTAACCACATTAAAATATGTATTCTCACGGTGTATATTCCTCCCCCCTTCTCATATGAGATTATTAAAGCGGCGGTGGAATTCTCAGTAATGTACCCAGATAGTCAAGTTATCTGTTTAGGCGATTTTAATAAGATATTGGATCCCCTACTGGATAGATGGAGGAGTTCAGGTGGGATTATGCCTAAAGAAGATAGAAGATTCGCGGAATTTATAAACGAAATCGGGTGGTGTGACCCATGGAGGCTTAAATTCCCTGAGCGTCAACAATACTCATGTTACTCTCCTTCACATAAAGTGTTCTCGAGAATAGATATAATATTCGTGTCAGCGGGTTTACTTAACAAGATTACTAAGATCGAGTATAAAGCTCGTGGAATATCAGACCACTCGCCAGTAGTGTTGCAATTAGAGCTGGAGGGGGACAGAGGATTTAAATATTGGAAATTACAGCCATTTTGGCTAGCACAATTGGGAGATACTGAGGAACTGGAGTATATAATGGCGGAGTTCCTCGAGCTGAACATCGGGACCGCCAAAAACACCATCGTATGGGATGCGTTCAAGGCATTCGTCAGAGGAGTCCTGATTAAAAAAATTGCGATGTTAAAAAAAGCTCATAGGGCACGGGCAAAAGAGCTAGAGACAAGGACAGGAGATCTAGAAAATACGTTTCTGAAGAGTAATTTAGAGGTTGATAGAGAAATATGGCAATCGGCCCAAAGAGAATGGGTAGATTATATGCAGGACATCACCTGTCGCAGGTTAATATCAGGCTCCCATCGGTGGTACGCCAGTGCGGACAGGGCAGGGAAATGGTTGGCATATTTAGCGAAGCAGGACCGTCCCTCCAACATGGTACCAAGAATCATGCTGGAGACTGGGGAAATAGTAAATGAGACTCCCATAATAGTTCAGGCATTTGTTAAACACTTTAGCACAGCATATTATTCCCAATTATCTAAGGGAAAAGGAGAGATTAGGAAATATTTGGGATCAATACAGTTACCGTGCCTAACTGAGGAACAGGCAAAATTACTGGATGCTCCATTAGAACTATGTGAAGTTACAGAGGCTATTAAATCATTGCCCGCCAATAAGGCTCCAGGCCTGGATGGCCTCCCAGGTGAGCTGTACCAGAAATTTGCAACCACTCTAGCTCCCCAGTTGTTATCTTTATTTCAGGCGATGGTAGAAGAAGGAAACATCCCAACTTCAATGTCAGAAGCATCAATAATAGTGATTCCCAAAAGTGGAAAGGACCCATCTTGGGAGTTTTATTTCTATTGACTAAGCTGGCCAGGCTTTGTTACAGTGTTGTGGCATCAAGGCAAGGCTTGCCCTTCAATCTACACTATTAAACCAAAGCAAAGTTTCCACATTCAGTAGATCCTGATATTCCTGCATTGTTTCACCCACTGATGTACACCTAAAACAGCGATATATTTTGTTAAAGAGTGCCTGGCTCTTTGCATTTTGGTGGTGCAGGTATAGAATTCAACATACAATGATTTAGTGATAGAATCTTGTGGTTTAGTGGTAGAATTCTCGCCTGCCATGAGGGAGGCATGGATCTGAAATGGGAATAAACACCACCCAATGTTGTGCTCAAAGCAAATGACTCAGATTTGGAGTCTTATTCGCTATTGACTCAGCTAGCTAGGCTTTTTTACAGTGTTATGGCATCATGGCAAGGCAAGGATTGCCCTTCAACCTATAAAACCAAAGCAAGGTTTCCACATTCAGTAGATCCTGAGATTCCTGCTTGGTTTCACACACTTTAAAGAGGTGTACATCAGTGTGTGAAACCAAGCAGGAATCTCTCACATGTCTCATGTACACCTCTTTTAAGTTTCAAATAAAACACATTTGGTTGTGTAATGACAGAGATCTCGCCTGTAGAATTCTGGGAAAAAACACCGCCCAACGTGGGTCTCGAACCCACGACCTGAGATTAAGAGTCTCATGCTCTACCAACTGAGCTAGCCAGGCTTGGTTACTGTGGTGTGACAAAAAGGCCACTCAAGCCAAGGAGTGCCCTACAAGCTATTAAAGTAGATCTAGGCTACCACATTCAGTACACTGAGATTCATGCTTGGTTTTACACATTGATGAAAATGGGTAAGTAACCATGAAGTAAAATGTAAAGCATTGGTTGTTCACAGTGCTATTTTTGTAGGAAAATAGGTTCAGGAACTGTGGGCGGGGGCAGAAAGTGGGCGGTGATATGGGAGGAGCTACAAAAGGGGTGGGGCATTACATTAAAAAAAACAAAAAAATAAAAAAACTAGAAAAACATAATTCCTCGCATATGCCACACACAGAGATTCCCATTATACATATGCCCCACACCGTGATGCTCCATTATACATATGCCACACACCGTGATGCCCATTATACATATGCCACACACAGTGATGGCCATACCACACACTAGATGTCCAGGCAAGACAGAGTGACAGGAGAGAGAGAAAAATGGTGAGATAGTGCTACAATGGAGAGGTAGATGGTGATGCAGTGGGTGATGGGGAGAGATAGAGAGACAAAGGTGGCTACAGGGAGAGACATAGGGAGCTGGGGAAGGTAGAGAGAGGGATGGGAGTGAGAGTGGGTGAGAGGTACGGGAGACGGGGACAGTGAGAGGGGAGAGGAGTGAGGCACAGAGAGCGAGGGGAGAGAGGATGTGAGTGGAATAGAGAGAGGGGGGTGAGAAATGGGCAGAGAGGGGACAGGGAGGGTGTGAGTGAGAGACAAATAGAGGGAGTGAGTAAGTGAGACATAAAAATAGGGGGGAGAGAGCAAAGACAGAGAATGTAGAGAACGAGAGGATGCATGAGAGGGGAGAGTAAGTGAGAGGGGATGAGAGAGGGGCAAGAGAACAACGGGGTAGGTGGAGGGGGTAGAGGAGGAGAGAAAGAGAGGGGGAGAGAGGGATTGGGTGAAAGGGGAAAGTGAGTGACGGGAGGATAGGGGTAGGGGAGAGTGAGAGATGGGCAGGATGAGAAAATGAAGAAAGGGAGAGTGTGTGAGGGGGAGAGGAAGTGGTAGAGGAGGAGAGGGGACAGAGGAGTAGAGGGGGTTGTATAGGAGGAGAGGGGGTAGAGAAGGAGAGAGGGGTTTAGGGGTGGATACAGGGGTTAGAGGAGATGGGGGTGGTAGAGGGGGAAATGGGAGGTAGATGAAGAGAGTAGTATAGGAGTAAAGGGTGGTGGTAGAGGAGGAGAAGGGGGTTGGTAGACGAGGAAATGGGGGGTAGTAGAGGAGGAGATGTGGAGTAGTAGAGGAGGAGATGGGGGGTAGTAGAGGAGGAGATGGGGGGTAGTAGAGGAGGAGATGGGGGGTAGTAGAGGAGGAGATTGGATGGAAGAGGAGGAGATGGGGGTGGTAGAGGAGGAGAAGGGGTGGAGAGAGGATGGTATAGGAGGAAAAGGGGGTGGTAGAGGAGGAGAGAAAGAGAGGGGGAGAGAGGGATTGGGTGAAAGGGGAAAGTGAGTGACGGGAGGATAGGGGGAGGGGAGAGTGAGAGATGGACAGAATGAGAAAATGAAGAGAGGGAGAGTGTGTGAGGGGGAGAGGAAGTGGTAGAGGAGGAGAGGGGACAGAGGAGAAGATGGGGTTGTATAGGAGGAGAGGGGGTAGAGAAGGAGAGAGGGGTTTAGGGGTGGAAACAGGGGTTAGAGGAGATGGGGGTGGTAGAGGGGAAAATGGGAGGTAGATGAAGAGAGTAGTATAGGAGTAAAGGGTGGTGGTAGAGGAGGAGAAGGGGGTTGGTAGACGAGGAGATGGGGGGTAGTAGAGGAGGAGATGGGGGTAGTAGAGGAGGAGATGGGGGGTAGTAGAGGAGGAGATTGGATGGAAGAGGAGGAGATGGTGGGTGGTAGAGGAGAAGAAGGGGGTGGATAGAGGATGGTATAGGAGGAAAAGGGGGTGGTAGAGGAGGAGTGGGGTGGTATATGGGGAGAGGGGTGCTATAGGGGAGAGGGGATGGTATAGGAGGAGACGGGGTGGTAGAGGTGAAGAGGGGTGGTATAGGGGAGAGGTGGGGAGTAGAGGAGGTGAGGGAGCGGTAGAGGAGGAGAGGAGGGTGGTAGAGAAGGGAGAGCAGGCAGGTGTTTGATAGTTACAGAAATTATTTTGCGCCTCCTAAGCCTTACTCCCCCTCAATCAAAGTGGCGAGTGTACCTCAGGCAGCTCTCCCTCTCTCCAGCGCCGGGCCTCCTCCTCCCGCTCAACGCGTGCCGGGACCTCTTGTCTGCGATCACCTGGTGTAGAGCCTCAACCTCCTATCTGCGGCACCCAGGCCTCCTCCTTCCAATCCACGGTGACGACTTCCTCCCGCCATCCACAGCAACGCGTCTCCTCCTGATCCGTGGCGCTGGCAGCAGAGGGCTGCAACTCCTTGGAAGAGCAGGAGACGGGGTTATAGAGGAGAAGACAGAGGTTAGAGGAGGAAAAGGGGGTGGTAAAAAAGGAGAGGAGGAGAGGGGGTTGCATAGGAGGAGAGGGGGTGTAGGGGAGGAAACGGGTTAGAGGAGAGGGGGGTTTAAAAGAGGAGGAAAGGGGGATGGTAGAGGAGGAGAGGGTGGTGGTGGTAGAGAAGGGAGAGCAGACAGGTGTTTGAAAGTTACAGAAATTACTTTGCGCCTCCTAATCCTTCCTCCCCCTCAGTGGCGAGTGTACCTCAGACAGCTCTCCCTCTCTCCAGCGTGGGCCTCCACCGGAATGCTGGGTCTCTTGTCTGAGGACCCCTGGTGCAGAGCTAGGGTTGCCACCTTTGTGTTGAGAGATTCCTGGACATTGGCCTGCCCACAGCCTGCCCCTTGACCCACCCACAGCCCGCCCCTTGACCCACCCACAGCCCCAACCCTTGGTCTGCCTTATCATGTTTTTTTTTTAACCCTTGCTTCAATTCTATTCTGGATTTTGCACACCATAATGCCCCTTACACGTTACATCACACACCATAATGTCCCTTACACGTTACATCACACACCATAATGCCCCTTACATGTTACATCACACACCGTAATGCCCCTTACATGTTACATCACACACCGTAATGCCCCTTACACATTACATCACACACCATGATGCCCTTACACGTTACATCACACACCGTGATGCCCCTTACACGTTACATCACACACCGTGATGCCCCTTACACGCTACATCACACACCGTGATGCCCTTTACACGTTACATCACACACCGTGATGCCCTTTACACGTTACATCACACACCGTGATGCCCCTTACACGTTACATCACACACCGTGATGCCCCTTACACGTTACATCACACACCGTGATGCCCCTTACACGTTACATCACACACCGTGATGCCCCTTACACGTTACATGACACACCGTGATGCCCCTTACACGTTACATCGCACACCATGATGCCCCTTACACGTTACATCACACACCGTAATGCCCCTTACACGTTACCTCACACACCGTAATGCCTTACACGTAACATCACACACACTGATGCCCCTTACATGTTACATCACACACTGATGCCCCTTACATGTTACCTCACACACACTGATGCCCCTTACACGTTACATCACACACACTGATGCTCCTTACACGTTATATCACACACACTGATGCCCCTTACACGTTATATCACACACACTGATGCCCCTTACACGTTACATCACACACACTGATGCTCCTTACACGTTATATCACACACACTGATGCCCCTTACACGTTATATCACACACACTGATGCCCCTTACATGTTACATCAGACACTGATGCCCCTTACATGTTACATCACACACTGATGCCCCTTACATGTTACATCACACACTGATGCCCCTTACATGTTACATCACACACACTGATCTCATCATTTCCAGGCACCAAAAGCAACTGCGGGGCAGGGGGAGAGGAACAAGTTTTATAGTAAAAGGTGCACTGCACCAGGAGCGTGGAGGCCTGGAGGTGGGAGACAATACCTGAGCGAGGAACCCTTCTAATATCAGCAGAGGGACATAATATGTACTGAAGGCTGCACAAGCTCAGCAGCGTGTCAATCTCACCCGCTCCCGCTCCCCGTGCTGCGCTGCCTCCTGCTGTGGTGACTGCACTGCAGAATAAGAACTACACAACAGCAGGCAGCGCAGCGCGGGGAGCGGGAGTGGGTGAGATTGACTCGCTGCTGCTAGAAGCACCGCACCGTGACCACACTAACCAATTAATCTCTGCCGCTTCTCCCGCGGCTGCTCCGGAGGTCGTGGACGCTCCCCCTCTTCGTGCTGGACTGTACCCGCCTGCCGCCGCTGCGTAGTGTGTAGCTGCTGTGGACAGCGCTACCCACAGAGTCCCGCAGCGTCCGGCATGAAGTAGGACAGCTGCGACTGACAGACGCACGCCGCCCACCACAGCCAGGCACACTCACTGGCTATTCAGTCGCTCTGATAACCTTTCCCCTCGCGCGCGATGAGCCCCCCACCGCGACCCGAAACCTGCACACAGCAGGTAGGGCAGTGGCAGCTCCGCGGTAGGTTAGTTTTACAGTCACGGCCTGGCGGGGAATGAGGTTCCGGAACGCCGTTCCTGATTACGTCATTTTTAATTTGAACTTCAGGAACGGCGTTCCGGACCGTTCCTGCTGAAAAATAGCCCTGGTTGTTCAGTAGTAGAATTCTCGCCTGCCACGCGGGATGCCTGGGTTCGATTGCCGGCCAATGCAGTACTCAAGTTTTACTGAAATTATGGTATATTTTGTTAAAGAGTGGCTGGCTCATTGCATTTTGGTGGTGCAGGTATAGAATTCCACATACAATGATTTAGAGGTAGAATCTTGTGGTTTAGTGGTAGAATTCACACCTGCCAAGAAAGAGGTCTGGATCTGAAAAGGGAATAAACACCAAACAAATGTTGTACTGAAAGCATATGATTCTTAGCTTGGGAGTTTTATTTCTATTGACTAAGCTGGCCAGGCTTTGTTACAGTGTTGTGGCATCAAGGCAAGGCTTGCCCTTCAATCTACACTATTAAACCAAAGCAAAGTTTCCACATTCAGTAGATCCTGATATTCCTGCATTGTTTCACCCACTGATGTACACCTGAAACAGCGATATATTTTGTTAAAGAGTGCCTGGCTCTTTGCATTTTGGTGGTGCAGGTATAGAATTCAACATACAATGATTTAGTGGTAGAATCTTGTGGTTTAGTGGTAGAATTCTCGCCTGCCATGAGGGAGGCATGGATCTGAAAAGGGAATAAACACCACTCAATGTTGTGCTCAAAGCAAATGACTTTTAGGTTTGGAGTCTTATTCGCTATTGACTCAGATAGCTAGGCTTTTTTACAGTGTTATGGCATCATGGCAAGGCAAGGATTGCCCTTCAATCTATAAAACCAAAGCAAGGTTTCCACATTTAGTAGATCCTGAGATTCCTGCTTGGTTTCACACACTGATGTACACCTCTTTTAAGTTTCAAATAAAACACGTTTGGTTGTGTAGTGACAGAGATCTCACCTGTAGAATTCTGGGAAAAAGCACCGCCCAACGTGGGGCTCGAACCCACGACCCTGAGATTAAGAGTCTCATGCTGTACCGACTGAGCTAGCCAGGCTTGGTTACTGTGGTGTGACAAAAAGGCCACTCAAGCCAAGGAGTGCCCTACAAGCTATTAAAGTAGATCTAGGCTACCACATTCAGTACACTGAGATTCATGCTTGGTTTTACACATTGATGAAAATGGGTAAGTAACCATGAAGTAACATGTGAAGCATTGGTTGTTCAGTGGTAGAATTCTCGCCTGCCACGCGGGAGGCCCGGGTTCGTTTCCTGGCCAATGCAATACTCAAGTTTTACTGAAATTATGATATATTTTGTTAAAGAGTGGCTGGCTCTTTGCATTTTGGCGGTGCAGGTATAGAATTCCACATACAAAAAATTAGTGGTAGAATCTTGTGGTTTAGTGGTAGAATTCCCACCTGCCAAGAGAGAGGTCTGGATCTGAAAAGGGAATAAACACCAAACAAATGTTGTACTAAAAGCATATTTTATTTTTAATGTTTTTACTTGGATTTGTTACCCCCCATTTTACCTTGGGTTATAAATCCCTCCTACCCAGGTACTTAACCCCTTTATTCCTGGGACTTTAAGATTTCAAGGGAGACTTCGCAGAATAGCAGCACCCGATTTGCACAATATTAAGGTTTCTGATTTTCCCTATTCCTATAGTTCAACACCCATTTTACTAGTACTTAGCATACTTATAGAAATTTTTAATTGTACAATATTTTAATGTGCATTAAAGAATAAAGTGTGCAACCCCCCCCCCTCCCCCCCCCTTTACGTGAAATATATGAGGTGTTCAAAAAGTCAAACATATTTTCATTCTATATACTATGCTATTTGTGATATATATTTATATACCCTTTTCTTATATGACCGTGTTGATACATAGTGAACAGTATCTAGTTTCCCTCCCCTATCCATACCCCTTTTTATACCAACCTCCCCAAATATTATAAAATTTTATTACTGAATTTCTTGACATATAAATAAATTTCTCGTGCTCTATTGTGCTATTTACCATGATTATCCAATTCTTAATATCAGGCCCTTTTTTGGCCATCTAGGTTCGTGCTATACATACTTTTGCCATTGAACACAAGTTCTTAGCCATTTGTCTCATTTCTAGGGTGATACTGTCTTTGGGCCAAGTACCCATAATGCATTCCATTGGCAGGCAGTGTTGGGATGGTATTCCAAGGTCAGTCAGTATTTCACTTACTTTTAGCCAAAACTCTTGTACTTGTTTGCACTGCCACAGCAAGTGGAAAAAAGTACACCCCATCTCGCGACATTTTGGACAATTATCCAATTTATTGGTTGAAAATTTACTTAGTGTTATAGGGGTGAGATAGGTCCTGTGTTGAATGTTTATTTGGACCTGCTGCACTCTGAGGGAGTTAGTAGCCCCCTCTGTAGCTGCTAAGGCTATCTTCCAATCCTCTTCACTAAGTTCTGGGATGTCTCTCCTCCATTTCGTTCTCAATTCTGGAAGGTCATTCATTTGATCGAACCCCAGCAGATATTTATACAATTTTGACAGTCTCTTTCTACTGCTAAGTTTGTTAATAAACTTTTTAACTGGAGTTTCAGTTATTTGAAAATTTTCCCGTCTCTCTTGCTGTAGGATAGCACTTCTTAATTGTAGAAATCTATAAAACATTTTTTGTGGCAACCCATACTCAATCTGCAGTTGCGTGAACGATTTTAAGATGTTATTATTATATAATTGTCCCATTGAATTAATTCCAAACTGATTCCATATTTTATTTCCTTGTTCCATGTACAGTTTTTTTAGATGTTTTAACGAAGATAAGTGGGTATCTGGATCTACACCCTCATAGTTTGTTACTCTACAAACTCGTCTCCATATTTTAATTGCCTGTACAATAATTGGTGGTAGCCCCCGGCCACACTCGACCTTCAAGATTACTTGAAGCGGAGTAAGCCAAGGCGCAACCTCTCCAATCAATTCCAATTGTCCTGGGGCACGGCTCATTCTCCCTTACCCAGGTTCAAATGTGTATCAGCTGGGCTGCCATATAGTAGAGCCTAAAATTAGGCATCGCCAGTCCCCCAGGCTACCACATTCAGTACACTGAGATTCATGCTTGGTTTTACACATTGATGAAAATGGGTAAGTAACCATGAAGTTATATGTAAAGCATTGGTTGTTCAATGGTAGAATTCTCGCCTGCCACGCGGGAGGCCCGGGTTTGATTCCCGGCCATTGCAGTACTCAAGTTTTACTGAAATTATGATATATTTTGTTAAAGAGTGGCTGGCTCTTTGCATTTTGGTGGTGCAGGTATAGAATTCCACATACAAAAAATTAGTGGTAGAATCTTGTGGTTTAGTGGTAGAATTCCCACCTGCCAAGAGAGAGGTCTGCATCTGAAAAGGGAATAAACACCAAACAAATGTTGTACTAAAAGCATATGACTCTTAGCTTGGGAGTTTTATTTCTATTGACTAAGCTGGCCAGGCTTTGTTACAGTGTTGTGGCATCAAGGTAAGGCAAGGCTTGCCCTTCAATCTACACTATTAAACCAAAGCAAAGTTTCCACATTCAGTAGATCCTGATATTCCTGCATGGTTTCACCCACTGATGTACACCTGAAACAGCGATATATTTTGTTAAAGAGTGCCTGGCTCTTTGCATTTTGGTGGTGCAGGTATAGAATTCAACATACAATGATTTAGTGGTAGAATCTTGTGGTTTAGTGGTAGAATTCTCGCCTGCCATGAGGGAGGCATGGATCTGAAAAGGGAATAAACACCTCTCAATGTTGTGCTCAAAGCAAATGACTCTTAGGTTTGGAGTCTTATTCGCTATTGACTCAGCTAGCTAGGCTTTTACAGTGTTATGGCATAATAGCAAGGCAAGGATTGCCCTTCAATCTATAAAACCAAAGCAAGGTTTCCACATTTAGTAGATCCTGAGATTCCTGCTTGGTTTCACACACTGATGTACAACTCTTTTAAGTTTCAAATAAAACACGTTTGGTTGTGTAGTGACAGAGACCTCGTCTGTAGAATTCTGGGAAAAAACACCGCCCAACGTGGGGCTCGAACTCACAACCCTGAGATTAAGAGTCTCATGCTCTACCGACTGAGCTAGCCAGGCTTGGTTACTGTGGTGTGACAAAAAGGCCGCTCAAGCAAAGGAGTGCCCTACAAGCTATTAAAGTATATCTAGGCTACCACATTCAGTACACTGAGATTCATGCTTGGTTTCACACATTGATGAAAATGGGTAAGTAACCATGAAGTAAAATGTGAAGCATTGGTTGTTCAGTGGTAGAATTCTCGCCTGCCACGCGGGAGGCCCGGGTTCGATTCCCAGCCAATGCAGTACTCAAGTGACAAAAAAGCCACTCAAGCCAAGGAGTGCCCTACAAGCTATTAAAGTAGATCTAGGCTACCACATTCAGTACACTGAGATTCATGCTTGGTTTAACACATTGATGAAAATGGGTAAGTAACCATGAAGTAACATGTGAAGCATTGGTTGTTCAGTGGTAGAATTCAACATACAATGATTTAGTGGTAGAATCTTGTGGTTTAGTGGTAGAATTCTCGCATGCCATGAGGGAGGCATGGATCTGAAAAGGGAATAAACACCACCCAATGTTGTGCTCAAAGCAAATGGCTCTTAGATTTGGAGTCTTATTCGCTATTGACTCAGCTAGCTAGGCTTTTTTACAGTGTTATGGCATCATGGCAAGGCAAGGATTGCCCTTCAACCTATAAAACCAAAGCAAGGTTTCCACATTCAGTAGATCCTGAGATTCCTACTTGGTTTCACACACTTTAAAGAGGTGTACATCAGTGTGTGAAACCAAGCAGGAATCTCTCACATGTCTCATGTACACCTCTTTTAAGTTTCAAATAAAACACGTTTGGTTGTGTAGTGACAGAGATCTCGCCTGTAGAATTCTGGGAAAAACACCGCCCAACATGGGGCTCGAACCCACGACCCTGAGATTAAGAGTCTCATGCTCTACTGACTGAGCTAGCCAGGCTTGGTTACTGTGGTGTGACAAAAAGGCCACTCAAGCCAAGGAGTGCCCTGCAAGCTATTAAAGTAGAACAAGGCTACCACATTCAGTACACTGAGATTCATGCTTGGTTTTACACATTGATGAAAATGGGTAAGTAACCATGAAGTAACATGTGAAGCATTGGTTGTTCAGTGGTAGAATTCTCACCTGCCACGCGGGAGCCCGGGGTTCGATTCCCGGCCAATGCAGTACTCAAGTTTTACTGAAATTATGATATATTTTGTTAAAGAGTGGCTGGCTCTTGAATTTTGGTGGTGCAGGTATAGAATTCCACATACAATAAATTAGTAGTAGAATCTTGTGGTTTAGTGGTAGAATTCCCACCTGCCAAGAGAGAGGTCTGGATCTGAAAAGGGAATAAACACCAAACAAATGTTGTACTAAAAGCATATGACTCTTAGCTTGGGAGTTTTATTTCTATTGACTAAGCTGGCCAGGCTTTGTTACAGTGTTGTGGCATCAAGGCAAGGCAAGGCTTGCCCTTCAATCTACACTATTAAACCAAAGCAAAGTTTCCACATTCAGTAGATCCTGATATTCCTGCATGGTTTCTCCCACTGATGTACACCTGAAACAGCGATACATTTTGTTAAAGAGTGCCTGGCTCTTTGCATTTTGGTGGTGCAGGTATAGAATTCTACATACAATGATTTAGTGGTAGAATCTTGTGGTTTAGTGGTAGAATTCTCGCCTGCCATGAGGGAGGCATGGATCTGAAAAGGGAATAAACACCAACCAATGTTGTGCTCAAAGCAAATGATTTTTAGATTTGGAGACTTATTCGCTATTGACTCAGCTAGCTAGGCTTTTTTACAGTGTTATGGCATCATGGCAAGGCAAGGATTGCCCTTCAATCTATAAAACCAAAGCAAGGTTTCCACATTTAGTAGATCCTGAGATTCCTGCTTGGTTTCACACACTGATGTACACCTCTTTTAAGTTTCAAATAAAACACGTTTGGTTGTGTAGTAACAGAGATCTCGCCTGTAGAATTCTGGGAAAAAACACCGCGCAACATGGGGCTCGTACCCACGACCCTGAGATTAAGAGTCTCAAGCTCTACCGACTGAGCTAGCCAGGCTTGGTTACTGTGGTGTGACAAAAAGGCCACTCAAGCCAAGGAGTGCCCTACAAGCTATTAAAGTAGATCTAGGCTACCACATTCAGTACACTGAGATGCATGCTTGGTTTCACACATTGATGAAAATGGGTAAGTAACCATTAAGTAAAAAGTAAAGCATTGGTTGTTCAGTGGCAGAATTCTCGCCTGCCACGCGGGAGGCCCGGGTTCGATTCCCGGCCAATGCAAAACTCAAGTTTTACTGAAATTATGGTATATTTTGTTAAAGAGTGGCTGGCTCTTTGCATTTTGGTGGTGCAGGTATAGAATTCCACATACAATGATTTAGAGGTAGAATCTTGTGGTTTAGTGGTAGAATTCACACCTGCCAAGAAAGAGGTCTGGATCTGAAAAGGGAATAAACACCAAACAAATGTTGTACTGAAAGCATATGATTCTTATCTCGGGAGTTTTATTTCTATTGACTAAGCTGGCCAGACTTTGTTACAGTGTTGTGGCATCAAGGCAAGGCTAAGGCTTGCCCTTCAATCTACACTATTAAACCAAAGCAAAGTTTCCACATTCAGTAGATCCTGATATTCCTGCATGGTTTCTCCCACTGATGTACACCTGAAACAGCAATATATTTTGTTAAAGAGTGCCTGGCTCTTTGCATTTTGGTGGTGCAGGTATAGAATTCAACATACAATGATTTAGTGGTAGAATCTTGTGGTTTAGTGGTAGAATTCTCGCCTGCCATGAGGGAGGCATGGATCTGAAAAGGGAATAAACACCACCCAATGTTGTGCTCAAAGCAAATGACTCAGATTTGGAGTCTTATTCGCTATTGACTCAGCTAGCTAGGCTTTTTTACAGTGTTATGGCATCATGGCAAGGCAAGGATTGCCCTTCAACCTATAAAACCAAAGCAAGGTTTCCACATTCAGTAGATCCTGAGATTCCTGCTTGGTTTCACACACTGATGTACACCTCTTTTAAGTTTCAAATAAAACATGTTTGGTTGTGTAGTGACAGAGACCTCTCCTGTAGAATTCTGGGAAAAAACACCGCCCAACGTGGGGCTAGAACCCACGACCCTGAGATTAAGAGTCTCATGCTCTACCGACTGAGCTAGCCAGGCTTGGTTACTGTGGTATGACAAAAAGGCTGCTCAAGCCAAGGAGTGCCCTACAAGCTATTAAAGTATATCTAGGC
The DNA here is from genome assembly GCF_055691185.1 of Crinia signifera. Classification (NCBI taxonomy): domain Eukaryota; kingdom Metazoa; phylum Chordata; class Amphibia; order Anura; family Myobatrachidae; genus Crinia; species Crinia signifera. The sequence goes on from NC_139219.1 coordinate 107,286,879, forward strand.
TACCACATTCAGTACACTGAGATTCATGCTTGGTTTCACACATTGATGAAAATGGGTAAGTAACCATGAAGTAAAATGTGAAGCATTGGTTGTTCAGTGGTAGAATTCTCGCCTGCCACGCGGGAGGCCTGGGTTCGATTCCCGGCCAATGCAGTACTGAACTTTTACTGAAATTAAGGTATTTTTTGTTAAAGAGTGGCTGGCTCTTTGCATTTTGGTGGTGCAGGGATAGATTTCCACATACAATAAATTAATGGTAGAATCTTGTGGTTTAGTGGTAGAATTCCCACCTGCCAAGAGAGAGGTCTGGATCTAAAAAGGGAATAAACACCAAACAAATGTTGTACTAAAAGCATATGACTCTTAGCTTGGGAGTTTTATTTCTATTGACTAAGCTGGCCAGGCTTTGTTACAGTGTTGTAGCATCAAGGCAAGGCAACGCTTGCTCTTCAATCTACACTATTAAACCAAAGCAAAGTTTCCACATTCAGTACATCCTGATATTCCTGCATGGTTTCACCCACTGATGTTCACCTGAAACAGCGATATATTTTGTTAAAGAGTGCCTGGCTCTTTGCATTTTGGTGGTGCAGGTATAGAATTCAACATACAATGATTTAGTGGTAGAATCTTGTGGTTTAGTGGTAGAATTCTCGCCTGCCATGAGGGAGACATGGTTTTGAAAAGGGAATAAACACCACCCAATGTTGTGCTCAAAGCAAATGACTCTTAGATTTGGAGTCTTATTTGCTATTGACTCACATAGCTAGGCTTTTTTACAGTGTTATGGCATCATGGCAAGGCAAGGATTGCCCTTCAATCTATAAAACCAAAGCAAGGTTTCCACATTTAGTAGATCCTGAGATTCCTGCTTGGTTTCACACACTGATGTACACCTCTTTTAAGTTTCAAATAAAACACGTTTTGTTGTGTAGTGACAGAGATCTCGCCTGTAGAATTCTGGGAAAAAACACCGCCCAACGTGGGGCTCGAACCCACGACCCTGAGATTAAGAGTCTCATGCTCTACCGACTGAGATAGCCAGGCTTGGTTACTGTGGTTTGACAAAAAGGCCACTCAAGCCAAGGAGTGACCTACAAGCTATTAAAGTAGATCTAGGCTACCACATTCAGTACACTGAGATGCATGCTTGGTTTCACAAATTGATGAAAATGGGTAAGTAACCAGGAAGTAAAATGTGAAGCATTGGTTGTTCAGTGGTAGAATTCTCGCCTGCCACGCGGGAGGCCCGGGTTTGATTCCCGGCCAATGCAGTACTCAAGTTTTACTGAAATTATGGTATATTTTGTTAAAGAGTGGCTGGCTCTTTGCATTTTGGTGGTGCAGGTATAGAATTCCACATACAATAAATTAGTGGTAGAATCTTGTGGTTTAGTGGTAGAATTCCCACCTGCCAAGAGAGAGGTCTGGATCTAAAAAGGGAATAAACACCAAACAAATGTTGTACTAAAAGCATATGACTCTTAGCTTGGGAGTTTTATTTCTATTGACTAAGCTGGCCAGGCTTTGTTACAGTGTTGTAGCATCAAGGCAAGGCAACGCTTGCTCTTCAATCTACACTATTAAACCAAAGCAAAGTTTCCACATTCAGTACATCCTGATATTCCTGCATGGTTTCACCCACTGATGTTCACCTGAAACAGCGATATATTTTGTTAAAGAGTGCCTGGCTCTTTGCATTTTGGTGGTGCAGGTATAGAATTCAACATACAATGATTTAGTGGTAGAATCTTGTGGTTTAGTGGTAGAATTCTCGCCTGCCATGAGGGAGACATGGATCTGAAAAGGGAATAAACACCACCCAATGTTGTGCTCAAAGCAAATGACTCTTAGATTTGGAGTCTTATTTGCTATTGACTCAGATAGCTAGGCTTTTTTACAGTGTTATGGCATCATGGCAAGGCAAGGATTGCCCTTCAATCTATAAAACCAAAGCAAGGTTTCCACATTTAGTAGATCCTGAGATTCCTGCTTGGTTTCACACACTGATGTACACCTCTTTTAAGTTTCAAATAAAACACGTTTTGTTGTGTAGTGACAGAGATCTCGCCTGTAGAATTCTTGGAAAAAACTCCGCCCAACGTGAGGCTCGAACCCACGACCCCGAGATTAAGAGTCTCATGTTCTACCGACTGAGCTAGCCAGGCTTGGTTACTGTGATGTGACAAAAAGGCCACTCAAGCCAAGGAGTGCCCTACAAGCTATTAAACTAGATCTAGGCCACCACATTCAGTACACTGAGATGCATGCTTGGTTTCACACATTGAGAAAAATGGGTAAGTAACCGTGAAGTAAAATGTGAAGCATTGGTTGTTCAGTGGTAGAATTCTCGCCTGCCATGCGGGAGGCCTGGGTTCGATTCCCGGCCAATGCAGTACTCAAGTTTTACTGAAATTATGGTATTTTTTGTTAAAGAGTGGCTGGCTCTTTGCATTTTGGTGGTGCAGGTATAGAATTCCACATACAATAAATTAGTGGTAGAATCTTGTGGTTTAGTGGTAGAATTCCCACCTGCCAAGAGAGAGGTCTGGATCTAAAAAGGGAATAAACACCAAACAAATGTTGTACTAAAAGCATATGACTCTTAGCTTGGGAGTTTTATTTCTATTGACTAAGCTGGCCAGGCTTTGTTACAGTGTTGTAGCATCAAGGCAAGGCAACGCTTGCTCTTCAATCTACACTATTAAACCAAAGCAAAGTTTCCACATTCAGTACATCCTGATATTCCTGCATGGTTTCACCCACTGATGTTCACCTGAAACAGCGATATATTTTGTTAAAGAGTGCCTGGCTCTTTGCATTTTGGTGGTGCAGGTATAGAATTCAACATACAATGATTTAGTGGTAGAATCTTGTGGTTTAGTGGTAGAATTCTCGCCTGCCATGAGGGAGACATGGATCTGAAAAGGGAATAAACACCACCCAATGTTGTGCTCAAAGCAAATGACTCTTAGATTTGGAGTCTTATTTGCTATTGACTCAGATAGCTAGGCTTTTTTACAGTGTTATGGCATCATGGCAAGGCAAGGATTGCCCTTCAATCTATAAAACCAAAGCAAGGTTTCCACATTTAGTAGATCCTGAGATTCCTGCTTGGTTTCACACACTGATGTACACCTCTTTTAAGTTTCAAATAAAACACGTTTTGTTGTGTAGTGACAGAGATCTCGCCTGTAGAATTCTTGGAAAAAACTCCGCCCAACGTGAGGCTCGAACCCACGACCCCGAGATTAAGAGTCTCATGTTCTACCGACTGAGCTAGCCAGGCTTGGTTACTGTGATGTGACAAAAAGGCCACTCAAGCCAAGGAGTGCCCTACAAGCTATTAAACTAGATCTAGGCCACCACATTCAGTACACTGAGATGCATGCTTGGTTTCACACATTGAGAAAAATGGGTAAGTAACCGTGAAGTAAAATGTGAAGCATTGGTTGTTCAGTGGTAGAATTCTCGCCTGCCATGCGGGAGGCCTGGGTTCGATTCCCGGCCAATGCAGTACTCAAGTTTTACTGAAATTATGGTATTTTTTGTTAAAGAGTGGCTGGCTCTTTGCATTTTGGTGGTGCAGGTATAGAATTCCACATACAATGATTTAGAGGTAGAATCTTGTGGTTTAGTGGTAGAATTCCCACCTGACAAGAGAGAGGTCTGGATCTGAAAAGGGAATAAACACCAAACAAATGTTGTACTAAAAGCATATGACTCTTAGCTTGGGAGTTTTATTTCTATTGACTAAGCTGGCCAGGCTTTGATACAGTGTTGTAGCATCAAGGCAAGGCAACGCTTGCTCTTCAATCTACACTATTAAACCAAAGCAAAGTTTCCACATTCAGTAGATCCTGATATTCCTGCATGGTTTCACCCACTGATGTACACCTGAAACAGCGATATATTTTGTTAAAGAGTGCCTGGCTCTTTGCATTTTGGTGGTGCAGGTATAGAATTCAACATACAATGATTTAGTGGTAGTATCTTGTGGTTTATTGGTAGAATTCTCGCCTGCCATGAGGGAGGCATGGATCTGAAAAGGGAATAAACACCACCCAATGTTGTGCTCAAAGCAAATGACTATCAGATTTGGAGTCTTATTCGCTATTGACTCAGCTAGCTAGGCTTTTTCAGTGTTATGGCATAATGGCAAGGCAAGGATTGCCCTTCAATCTATAAAACCAAAGCAAGGTTCCACATTTAGTAGATCCTGAGATTCCTGCTTGGTTTCACACACTGATGTACACCTCTTTTAAGTTTCAAATAAAACACGTTTGGTTGTGTAGTGACAGAGATCTCGCCTGTAGAATTCTGGGAAAAAACAGCACCCAACGTGGGGCTCGAACCCACGACCCTGAGATTAAGAGTCTCATGCTCTACCGACTGAGCTAGCCAGGCTTGGTTACTGTGGTGTGACAAAAAGGCCACGCAATCCAAGGAGTGCCCTACAAGCTATTAAAGTAGATCTAGGCTACCACATTCAGTACACTGAGATTCATGCTTGGTTTCACACATTGATGAAAATGGGTAAGTAACCATGTAGTAAAATGTGAAGCATTGGTTGTCCAGTGGTAGAATTCTCGCCTGCCACGCGGGAGGCCCGGGTTCGATTCCCGGCCAATGCAGTACTCACATTTTACTGAAATTATGGTATATTTTGTTAAAGAGAGTCTGGCTCTTTGCATTTTGGTGGTGCAGGTATAGATTTCCACATACAATAAATTAATGGTAGAATCTTGTGGTTTAGTGGTAGAATTCCCACCTGCCAAGAGAGAGGTCTGGATCTAAAAAGGGAATAAACACCAAAGAAATGTTGTACTAAAAGCATATGACTCTTAGCTTGGGAGTTTTATTTCTATTGACTAAGCTGGCCAGGCTTTGTTACAGTGTTGTAGCATCAAGGCAAGGCAACGCTTGCTCTTCAATCTACACTATTAAACCAAAGCAAAGTTTCCACATTCAGTAGATCCTGATATTCCTGCATGGTTTCACCCACTGATGTACACCTGAAACAGCAATATATTTTGTTAAAGAGTGCCTGGCTCTTTGCATTTTGGTGGTGCAGGTATAGAATTCAACATACAATGATTTAGTGGTAGAATATTGTGGTTTATTGGTAGAATTCTCGCCTGCCATGAGGGAGGCATGGATCTGAAAAGGGAATAAACACCACCCAATGTTGTGCTCAAAGCAAATGACTATTAGATTTGGAGTCTTATTCGCTATTGACTCAGATAGCTAGGCTTTTTTACAGTGTTATGGAATCATGGCAAGGCAAGGATTGCCCTTGAATCTATAAAACCAAAGCAAGGTTTCCACATTTAGTAGATCCTGAGATTTCTGCTTGGTTTCACACACTCATGTACACCTCTTTTAAGTTTCAAATAAAACACGTTTGGTTGTGTAGTGACAGAGATCTCGCCTGTAGAATTCTGGGCAAAAACACTGCCCAACGTGGGGCTCGAACCCACGACCCTGAGATTAAGAGTCTCATGCTCTACCGACTGAGATAGCCAGGCTTGGTTACTGTAGTGTGACAAAAAGGCCACTCAAGACAAGGAGTGCCCTACAAGCTATTAAAGTAGATCTAGGCTACCACATTCAGTACACTGAGATTCATGCTTGGTTTCACACATTGATGAAAATGGGTAAGTAACCATGGAGTAAATTGTGAAGTATTGGTTGTTCAGTGGTAGAATTCTCACCTGCCACGCGGGAGGCCCGGGTTCGATTCCCGGCCAATGCAGTACTCACATTTTACTGAAATTATGGTATATTTTGTTAAAGAGTGTCTGGCTCTTTGCATTTTGGTGGTGCAGGTATAGATTTCCACATACAATAAATTAATGGTAGAATCTTGTGGTTTAGTGGTAGAATTATCACCTGCCAAGAGAGAGGTCTGGATCTAAAAAGGGAATAAACACCAAACAAATGTTGTACTAAAAGCATATGACTCTTAGCTTGGGAGTTTTATTTCTATTGACTAAGCTGGCCAGGCTTTGTTACAGTGTTGTAGCATCAAGGCAAGGCAACGCTTGCTCTTCAATCTACACTATTAAACCAAAGCAAAGTTTCCACATTCAGTACATCCTGATATTCCTGCATGGTTTCACCCACTGATGTTCACCTGAAACAGCGATATATTTTGTTAAAGAGTGCCTGGCTCTTTGCATTTTGGTGGTGCAGGTATAGAATTCAACATACAATGATTTAGTGGTAGAATCTTGTGGTTTAGTGGTAGAATTCTCGCCTGCCATGAGGGAGACATGGATCTGAAAAGGGAATAAACACCACCCAATGTTGTGCTCAAAGCAAATGACTCTTAGATTTGGAGTCTTATTTGCTATTGACTCACATAGCTAGGCTTTTTTACAGTGTTATGGCATCATGGCAAGGCAAGGATTGCCCTTCAATCTATAAAACCAAAGCAAGGTTTCCACATTTAGTAGATCCTGAGATTCCTGCTTGGTTTCACACACTGATGTACACCTCTTTTAAGTTTCAAATAAAACACGTTTTGTTGTGTAGTGACAGAGATCTCGCCTGTAGAATTCTGGGAAAAAACACCGCCCAACGTGGGGCTCGAACCCACGACCCTGAGATTAAGAGTCTCATGCTCTACCGACTGAGATAGCCAGGCTTGGTTACTGTGGCTTGACAAAAAGGCCACTCAAGCCAAGGAGTGACCTACAAGCTATTAAAGTAGATCTAGGCTACCACATTCAGTACACTGAGATGCATGCTTGGTTTCACACATTGATGAAAATGGGTAAGTAACCAGGAAGTAAAATGTGAAGCATTGGTTGTTCAGTGGTAGAATTCTCGCCTGCCACGCGCGAGGCCCTGGTTTGATTCCCGGCCAATGCAGTACTCAAGTTTTACTGAAATTATGGTATATTTTGTTAAAGAGTGGCTGGCTCTTTGCATTTTGGTGGTGCAGGTATAGAATTCCACATACAATAAATTAGTGGTAGAATCTTGTGGTTTAGTGGTAGAATTCTCGCCTGCCATGAGGGAGGCATGGATCTGAAAAGGAAATAAACACCACCCAATGTTGTGCTCAAAGCAAATGACTCTTAGATTTGGAGTCTTATTCGCTATTGACTCAGCTAGCTAGGCTTTTTCAGTGTTATGGCATAATGGCAAGGCAAGGATTGCCCTTCAATCTATAAAACCAAAGCAAGGTTCCACATTTAGTAGATCCTGAGATTCCTGCTTGGTTTCACACACCTCTTTTAAGTTTCAAATAAAACACGTTTGGTTGTGTAGTGACAGAGATCTCGCCTGTAGTATTCTGGGAAAAAACACCGCCCAACGTGGGGCTCGAACCCACGACCCTGAGATTAAGAGTCTCATGCTCTACCGACTGAGCTAGCCAGGCTTGGTTACTGTGGTGTGACAAAAAGGCCACGCAATCCAAGGAGTGCCCTACAAGCTATTAAAGTAGATCTAGGCTACCACATTCAGTACACTGAGATTCATGCTTGGTTTCACACATTGATGAAAATGGGTAAGTAACGATGTAGTAAAATGTGAAGCATTGGTTGTTCAGTGGTAGAATTCTCGCCTGCCACGCGGGAGGCCCGGGTTCGATTCCCGGCCAATGCATTTTACTGAAATTATGGTATATTTTGTTAAAGAGTGTCTGGCTCTTTGCATTTTGGTGGTGCAGGTATAGATTTCCACATACAATAAATTAATGGTAGAATCTTGTGGTTTAGTGGTAGAATTATCACCTGCCAAGAGAGAGGTCTGGATCTAAAAAGGGAATAAACACCAAACAAATGTTGTACTAAAAGCATATGACTCTTAGCTTGGGAGTTTTATTTCTATTGACTAAGCTGGCCAGGCTTTGTTACAGTGTTGTAGCATCAAGGCAAGGCAACGCTTGCTCTTCAATCTACACTATTAAACCAAAGCAAAGTTTCCACATTCAGTAGATCCTGATATTCCTGCATGGTTTCACCCACTGATGTACACCTGAAACAGCGATATATTTTGTTAAAGAGTGCCTGGCTCTTTGCATTTTGGTGGTGCAGGTATAGAATTCAACATACAATGATTTAGTGGTAGAATCTTGTGGTTTAGTGGTAGAATTCTCGCCTGCCATGAGGGAGGCATGGATCTGAAAAGGAAATAAACACCACCCAATGTTGTGCTCAAAGCAAATGACTCTTAGATTTGGAGTCTTATTCGCTATTGACTCAGCTAGCTAGGCTTTTTCAGTGTTATGGCATAATGGCAAGGCAAGGATTGCCCTTCAATCTATAAAACCAAAGCAAGGTTTCCACATTTAGTAGATCCTGAGATTCCTGCTTGGTTTCACACACTAATGTACACCTCTTTTAAGTTTCAAATAAAACACGTTTGGTTGTGTAGTGACAGAGATCTCGCCTGTAGAATTCTTGGAAAAAACACCGCCCAACGTGGGGCTTGAACCCACGACCCTGAGATTAAGAGTCTCATGCTCTACCGACTGAGCTAGCCAGGCTTGGTTACTGTGGTGTGACAAAAAGGCCACTCAAGCCAAGGAGTGACCTACAAGCTATTAAAGTAGATCTAGGCTACCACATTCAGTACACTGAGATGCATGCTTGGTTTCACACATTGATGAAAATGGGTAAGTAACCAGGAAGTAAAATGTGAAGCATTGGTTGTTCAGTGGTAGAATTCTCGCCTGCCACGCGGGAGGCCCGGGTTTGATTCCCGGCCAATGCAGTACTCAAGTTTTACTGAAATTATGGTATATTTTGTTAAAGAGTGGCTGGCTCTTTGCATTTTGGTGGTGCAGGTATAGAATTCCACATACAATAAATTAGTGGTAGAATCTTGTGGTTTAGTGGTAGAATTCCCACCTGCCAAGAGAGAGGTCTGGTTCTAAAAAGGGAATAAACACCAAACAAATGTTGTACTAAAAGCATATGACTCTTAGCTTGGGAGTTTTATTTCTATTGACTAAGCTGGCCAGGCTTTGTAACAGTGTTGTGGCATCAAGGCAAGGCAAGGCTTGCCCTTCAATCTACACTATTAAACCAAAGCAAAGTTTCCACATTCAGTAGATCCTGATATTCCTGCATGGTTTCACCCACTGATGTACACCTGAAACAGCGATATATTTTGTTAAAGAGTGCCTGGCTCTTTGCATTTTGGTGGTGCAGGTATAGAATTCAACATACAATGATTTAGTGGTAGAATCTTGTGGTATAGTGGTAGAATTCTCGCCTGCCATGAGGGAGGCATGGATCTGAAAAGGGAATAAACACCACCCAATGTTGTGCTCAAAGCAAATGACTCTTAGATTTGGAGTCTTATTCGCTATTGACTCAGCTAGCTAGGGTTTTTCAGTGTTATGGCATAATGTCAAGGCAAGGATTGCCCTTCAATCTATAAAACCAAAGCAAGGTTCCACATTTAGTAGATCCTGAGATTCCTGCTTGGTTTCACACACCTCTTTTAAGTTTCAAATAAAACACGTTTGGGTGTGTAGTGACAGAGATCTCGCCTGTAGAATTCTGGGAAAAAACACCGCCCAACGTGGTGCTCGAACCCACGACCCTGAGATTAAGAGTCTCATGCTCTACCGACTGAGCTAGCCAGGCTTGGTTACTGTGGTGTGACAAAAAGGCCACGCAATCCAAGGAGTGCCCTACAAGCTATTAAAGTAGATCTAGGCTACCACATTCAGTACACTGAGATTCATGCTTGGTTTCACACATTGATGAAAATGGGTAAGTAACCATGTAGTAAAATGTGAAGCATTGGTTGTTCAGTGGTAGAATTCTCACCTGCCACGCGGGAGGCCCGGGTTCGATTCCCGGCCAATGCAGTACTCACATTTTACTGAAATTATGGTATATTTTGTTAAAGAGAGTCTGGCTCTTTGCATTTTGGTGGTGCAGGTATAGATTTCCACATACAATAAATTAATGGTAGAATCTTGTGGTTTAGTGGTAGAATTCCCACCTGCCAAGAGAGAGGTCTGGATCTAAAAAGGGAATAAACACCAAACAAATGTTGTACTAAAAGCATATGACTCTTAGCTTGGGAGTTTTATTTCTATTGACTAAGCTGGCCAGGCTTTGTTACAGTGTTGTAGCATCAAGGCAAGGCAACGCTTGCCCTTCAATCTACACTATTAAACCAAAGCAAAGTTTCCACATTCAGTAGATCCTGATATTCCTGCATGGTTTCACCCACTGATGTACACCTGAAACAGCAATATATTTTGTTAAAGAGTGCCTGGCTCTTTGCATTTTGGTGGTGCAGGTATAGAATTCAACATACAATGATTTAGTGGTAGAATCTTGTGGTTTAGTGGTAGAATTCTCGCCTGCCATGAGGGAGGCATGGATCTGAAAAGGGAATAAACACCACCCAATGTTGTGCTCAAAGCAAATGACTCTTAGATTTGGAGTCTTATTCGCTATTGACTCAGATAGCTAGGCTTTTTTACAGTGTTATGGAATCATGGCAAGGCAAGGATTGCCCTTCAATCTATAAAACCAAAGCAAGGTTTCCACATTTAGTAGATCCTGAGATTCCTGCTTGGTTTCACACACTGATGTACACCTCTTTTAAGTTTCAAATAAAACACGTTTGGTTGTGTAGTGACAGAGATCTCGCCTGTAGAATTCTGGGAAAAAACACCGCCCAACGTGGGGCTCGAACCCACGACCCTAAGATTAAGAGTCTCATGCTCTACCGACTGAGATAGCCAGGCTTGGTTAATGTGGTGTGACAAAAAGGCCACTCAAGCCAAGGAGTGCCCTACAAGCTATTAAAGTAGATCTAGGCTACCACATTCAGTACACTGAGATTCATGCTTGGTTTCACACATTGATGAAAATGGGTAAGTAACCATGCAGTAAATTGTGAAGCATTGGTTGTTCAGTGGTAGAATTCTCACCTGCCACGCGGGAGGCCCGGGTTCGATTGCCGGCCAATGCAGTACTCACATTTTACTGAAATTATGGTATATTTTGTTAAAGAGTGTCTGGCTCTTTGCATTTTGGTGGTGTAGGTATAGATTTCCACATACAATAAATTAATGGTAGAATCTTGTGGTTTAGTGGTAGAATTATCACCTGCCAAGAGAGAGGTCTGGATCTAAAAAGGGAATAAACACCAAACAAATGTTGTACTAAAAGCATATGACTCTTAGCTTGGGAGTTTTATTTCTATTGACTAAGCTGGCCAGGCTTTGTTACAGTGTTGTAGCATCAAGGCAAGGCAACGCTTGCTCTTCAATCTACACTATTAAACCAAAGCAAAGTTTCCACATTCAGTAGATCCTGATATTCCTGCATGGTTTCACCCACTGATGTACACCTGAAACAGCGATATATTTTGTTAAAGAGTGCCTGGCTCTTTGCATTTTGGTGGTGCAGGTATAGAATTCAACATACAATGATTTAGTGGTAGAATCTTGTGGTTTAGTGGTAGAATTCTCGCCTGCCATGAGGGAGGCATGGATCTGAAAAGGAAATAAACACCACCCAATGTTGTGCTCAAAGCAAATGACTCTTAGATTTGGAGTCTTATTCGCTATTGACTCAGATAGCTAGGCTTTTTTACAGTGTTATGGCATCATGGCAAGGCAAGGATTGCCCTTCAATCTATAAAACCAAAGCAAGGTTTCCACATTTAGTAGATCCTGAGATTCCTGCTTGGTTTCACACACTGATGTACACCTCTTTTAAGTTTCAAATAAAACACGTTTGGTTGTGTAGTGACAGAGATCTCGCCTGTAGAATTCTGGGAAAAAACATCGCCCAACGTGGGGCTCGAACCCACGACCCTGAGATTAAGAGTCTCATGCTCTACCGACTGAGCTAGCCAGGCTTGGTTACTGTGATATGACAAAAAGGCCACTCAAGCCAAGGAGTGCCCTACAAGCTATTAAAGTAGATCTAGGCTACCACATTCAGTACACTGAGATTCGTGATTGGTTTCACACAGTGAGGAAAATGGGTAAGTAACCATGCAGTAAAATGTGAAGCATTGGTTGTTCAGTGGTAGAATTCTCGCCTGCCACGCGGGAGGCCTGGGTTCGATTCTCGGCCAATGCAGTACTCAAGTTTTACTGAAATTATGGTATATTTTGTTAAAGAGTGTCTGGCTATTTGCATTTTGGTGGTGCAGGTATAGAATTCCACACATAATAAATTAATGGTAGAATCTTGTGGTTTAGTGGTAGAATTCCCACCTGCCAAGAGAGAGGTCTGGATCTGAAAAGGGAATAAACACCAAACAAATGTTGTACTAAAAGCATATGACTCTTAGCTTGGGAGTTTTATTTCTATTGACTAAGCTGGCCAGGCTTTGTTACAGTGTTGTAGCATCAAGGCAAGGCAACGCTTGCTCTTCAATCTACACTATTAAACCAAAGCAAAGTTTCCACATTCAGTAGATCCTGATATTCCTGCATGGTTTCACCCACTGATGTACACCTGAAACAGCGATATATTTTGTTAAAGAGTGCCTGGCTCTTTGCATTTTAGTGGTGCAGGTATAGAATTCAACATACAATGATTTAGTGGTAGAATCTTGTGGTTTAGTGGTAGAATTCTCACCTGCCATGAGGGAGGCATGGATCTGAAAAGGGAATAAACAACACCCAATGTTGTGCTCAAAGCAAATGACTCTTAGATTTGGAGTCTTATTCGCTATTGACTCAGATAGCTAGGCTTTTTTACAGTGTTATGGCATAATGGCAAGGCAAGGATTGCCCTTCAATCTATAAAACCAAAGCAAGGTTCCACATTTAGTAGATCCTGAGATTCCTGCTTGGTTTCACACACCTCTTTTAAGTTTCAAATAAAACACGTTTGGTTGTGTAGTGACAGAGATCTCGCCTGTAGAATTCTGGGAAAAAACACCGCCCAACGTGGGGCTCGAACCCACGACCCTGAGATTAAGAGTCTCATGCTCTACCGACTGAGCTAGCCAGGCTTGGTTACTGTGGTGTGACAAAAAGGCCACGCAAGCCAAGGAGTGCCCTACAAGCTATTAAAGTAGATCTAGGCTACCACATTCAGTACACTGAGATTCATGCTTGGTTTCACACATTGATGAAAATGGGTAAGTAACCATGTAGTAAAATGTGAAGCATTGGTTGTTCAGTGGTAGAATTCTCGCCTGCCACGCGGGAGCCCCGGGTTCGATTCCCGGCCAATGCAGTACTCACATTTTACTGAAATTATGGTATATTTTGTTAAAGAGAGTCTGGCTCTTTGCATTTTGGTGGTGCAGGTATAGATTTCCACATACAATAAATTAATGGTAGAATCTTGTGGTTTAGTGGTAGAATTCCCACCTGCCAAGAGAGAGGTCTGGATCTAAAAAGGGAATAAACACCAAAGAAATGTTGTACTAAAAGCATATGACTCTTAGCTTGGGAGTTTTATTTCTATTGACTAAGCTGGCCAGGCTTTGTTACAGTGTTGTAGCATCAAGGCAAGGCAACGCTTGCTCTTCAATCTACACTATTAAACCAAAGCAAAGTTTCCACATTCAGTACATCCTGATATTCCTGCATGGTTTCACCCACTGATGTACACCTGAAACAGCGATATATTTTGTTAAAGAGTGCCTGGCTCTTTGCATTTTGGTGGTGCAGGTATAGAATTCAACATACAATGATTTAGTGGTAGAATCTTGTGGTTTAGTGGTAGAATTCTCGCCTGCCATGAGGGAGGCATGGATCTGAAAAGGGAATAAACACCACCCAATGTTGTGCTCAAAGCAAATGACTCTTAGATTTGGAGTCTTATTCGCTATTGACTCAGATAGCTAGGCTTTTTTACAGTGTTATGGGATCATGGCAAGGCAAGGATTGCCCTTCAATCTATAAAACCAAAGCAAGGTTTCCACATTTAGTAGATCCTGAGATTCCTGCTTGGTTTCACACACTGATGTACACCTCTTTTAAGTTTCAAATAAAACACGTTTGGTTGTGTAGTGACAGAGATCTCGCCTGTAGAATTCTGGGAAAAAACATCGCCCAACATGGGGCTCGAACCCACGACCCTGAGATTAAGAGTCTCATGCTCTACCGACTGAGCTAGCCAGGCTTGGTTACTGTGATATGACAAAAAGGCCACTCAAGCCAAGGAGTGCCCTACAAGCTATTAAAGTAGATCTAGGCTACCACATTCAGTACACTGAGATGCATGCTTGGTTTCACACATTGAGGAAAATGGGTAAGTAACCATGCAGTAAAATGTGAAGCATTGGTTGTTCAGTGGTAGAATTCTCGCCTGCCACGCGGGAGGCCCGGGTTCGATTCCCGGCCAATGCAGTACTCAAGTTTTACTGAAATTATGGTATATTTTGTTAAAGAGTGTCTGGCTATTTGCATTTTGGTGGTGCAGGTATAGAATTCCACACATAATAAATTAATGGTAGAATCTTGTGGTTTAGTGGTAGAATTCCCACCTGCCAAGAGAGAGGTCTGGATCTAAAAAGGGAATAAACACCAAACAAATGTTGTACTAAAAGCATATGACTCTTAGCTTGGGAGTTTTATTTCTATTGACTAAGCTGGCCAGGCTTTGTAACAGTGTTGTGGCATCAAGGCAAGGCAAGGCTTGCCCTTCAATCTACACTACTAAACCAAAGCAAAGTTTCCACATTCAGTAGATCCTGATATTCCTGCATGGTTTCTCCCACTGATGTACACCTGAAACAGCGATATATTTTGTTAAAGAGTGCCTGGCTCTTTGCATTTTGTTGGTGCAGGTATAGAATTCAACATACAATGATTTAGTGGTAGAATCTTGTGGTTTAGTGGTAGAATTCTCGCCTGCCATGAGGGAGGCATGGATCTGAAAAGGGAATAAACACCACCCAATGTTGTGCTCAAAGCAAATGACTCTTAGATTTGGAATCTTATTCGCTATTGACTCAGCTAGCTAGTCTTTTTCAGTGTTATGGCATAATGGCAAGGCAAGGATTGCCCTTCAATCTATAAAACCAAAGCAAGGTTCCACATTTAGTAGATCCTGAGATTCCTGCTTGGTTTCACACACCTCTTTTAAGTTTCAAATAAAACACGTTTGGTTGTGTAGTGACAGAGATCTCGCCTGTAGAATTCTGGGAAAAAACACCGCCCAACGTGGGGCTCGAACCCACGACCCTGAGATTAAGAGTCTCATGCTCTACCGACTGAGATAGCCAGGCTTGGTTACTGTGGTGTGACAAAAAGGCCACGCAAGCCAAGGAGTGCCCTACAAGCTATTAAAGTAGATCTAGGCTACCACATTCAGTACACTGAGATTCATGCTTGGTTTCACACATTGATGAAAATGGGTAAGTAACCATGTAGTAAAATGTGAAGCATTGGTTGTTCAGTGGTAGAATTCTCGCCTGCCACGCGGGAGGCCCGGGTTCGATTCCCGGCCAATGCAGTACTCACATTTTACTGAAATTATGGTATATTTTGTTAAAGAGAGTCTGGCTCTTTGCATTTTGGTGGTGCAGGTATAGATTTCCACATACAATAAATTAATGGTAGAATCTTGTGGTTTAGTGGTAGAATTCCCACCTGCCAAGAGAGAGGTCTGGATCTAAAAAGGGAATAAACACCAAACAAATGTTGTACTAAAAGCATATGACTCTTAGCTTGGGAGTTTTATTTCTATTGACTAAGCTGGCCAGGCTTTGTTACAGTGTTGTAGCATCAAGGCAAGGCAACGCTTGCTCTTCAATCTACACTATTAAACCAAAGCAAAGTTTCCACATTCAGTAGATCCTGATATTCCTGCATGGTTTCACCCACTGATGCACACCTGAAACAGCAATATATTTTGTTAAAGAGTGCCTGGCTCTTTGCATTTTGGTGGTGCAGGTATAGAATTCAACATACAATGATTTAGTGGTAGAATATTGTGGTTTAGTGGTAGAATTCTCGCCTGCCATGAGGGAGGCATGGATCTGAAAAGGGAATAAACACCACCCAATGTTGTGCTCAAAGCAAATGACTCTTAGATTTGGAGTCTTATTCGCTATTGACTCAGATAGCTAGGCTTTTTTACAGTGTTATGGCATCATGGCAAGGCAAGGATTGCCCCTCAATCTATAAAACCAAAGCAAGGTTCCACATTTAGTAGATCCTGAGATTCCTGCTTGGTTTCACACACTGATGTACACCTCTTTTAAGTTTCAAATAAAACCCGTTTGGTTGTGTAGTGACAGAGATCTCGCCTGTAGAATTCTGGGAAAAAACACCGCCCAACGTGGGGCTCGAACCCACGACCCTGAGATTAAGAGTCTCATGCTCTACTGTCTGAGCTAGCCAGGCTTGGTTACTGTGGTGTGACAAAAAGGCCACGCAAGCCAAGGAGTGCCCTACAAGCTATTAAAGTAGATCTAGGCTACCACATTCAGTACACTGAGATTCATGCTTGGTTTCACACATTGATGAAAATGGGTAAGTAACCATGCTGTAAAATGTGAAGCATTGGTTGTTCAGTGGTAGAATTCTCGCCTGCCATGCGGGAGGCCCGGGTTCGATTCCCGGCTAATGCAGTACTCACATTTTACTGAAATTATGGTATATTTTGTTAAAGAGTGTCTGGCTCTTTGCATTTTGGTGGTGCAGGTATAGATTTCCACATACAATAAATTAATGGTAGAATCTTGTGGTTTAGTGGTAGAATTCCCACCTGCCAAGAGAGAGGTCTGGATCTAAAAAGGGAATAAACACCAAACAAATGTTGTACTAAAAGCATATGACTCTTAGCTTGGGAGTTTTATTTCTATTGACTAAGCTGGCCAGGCTTTGTTACAGTGTTGTAGCATCAAGGCAAGGCAACGCTTGCTCTTCAATCTACACTATTAAACCAAAGCAAAGTTTCCACATTCAGTAGATCCTGATATTCCTGCATGGTTTCACCCACTGATGTACACCTGAAACCGCGATATATTTTGTTAAAGAGTGCCTGGCTTTTTGCATTTTGGTGGTAAAGGTATAGAATTCAACATACAATGATTTAGTGGTAGAATCTTGTGGTTTAGTGGTAGAATTCTCGCCTGCCATGAGGGAGGCATGGATCTGAAAAGGGAATAAACACCACCCAATGTTGTGCTCAAAGCAAATGACTCTTAGATTTGGAGTCTTTTTTTTTTTTAATAGTCTTTATTGTTTTTTTCTCATATAAAAAGACACAAACTTATAACAGTACAACATATAACATTCTTACATACTTTCATATCTTACCCCAAACCGTTATTTATCTCCCTTATCAGTTCCTTTCATCCCTTGTCTCCCTCTATCTAAATTTTCCTCTAGCTGTTCTTTTCTATATCCCCTCTTTTATTATATTCTATTACCTCCCTCCAATGCTGTCTCAATCTGTTGTCGTACTTGTTGATCCAACGTTTCTAAGTAATATCTCCATTTTTTGTGGAACCTCCTCCCTCCTCCTCCTTCTAAGTCCACTAATGCTCCCTGTTTCTCAAAGTGCATTGTTTTTTCCAGGAGGATCTTTACATTTTCTATCCTTGGTGTTTTCTTTGAAATCCAGTTATTCAAAATCTCTTTTTTTGCGATTGTAACTATTATTATTAATATGGGGGTTAGTCCCTTTTGTTCTTGTTTAAGGTCCCACTTGGTGATATCTGCAAATATCATAGCTTTGATATTCTTAGTTACCTTAATTCCAAATGTCTTATTTATAAAATGTATAAGTTTATACCAGAAACGTTGGATTTTGGAGCACTCCCAAAAATTATGTTTGAAGAGTGCGTTTTGTGCCCTGCACTTAGGACATATCCCCTTTTCCTCTTGAACCATGTGCTTTCTTTGTCCCTGTGCTATGTATGCTCTGTGTATGGTGCGAAAGTGTACTTCTTGAAGCATTGCCGAAGGCAATTGCTTCATAACTTTTTCCATATGTGCTAGTGCATTTAGTAGGTAAATTTCTTCTATTTGGTCTCTTGACCAGGCTGAACAGAGTGTTGTCCATATTTTATGCTCATCTATGGGCATTAAATCCCAATATAGCTGTTTTACCTTATATGGGCTCCCTCTGCTTATTTTCAATAGTTTTGATATTCTATTTGCTTCATCGCTAATATTAATGTGAGGAGTGAGATTCTGAATAAAGTGCCTTAGTTGAAGGTACATATAAAATTGTGTCTTCTCTAATTTAAATTTATCTACTAGTGTACTATATGTCATTATCTCTCCCCCTGGGTCAAAGATGTCCTTGATCTCCATAATCCCCTGAAGGTGCCAGTGTTTAAAAAGTGCATTTTCTAGTGCCGGAGTGAACATGGGGTTACCACAAATTGTTATATATTTAGATGACGTGTGTGAGGATTGTAAAATTTTGTGAGCTTTTATCCAAGAGAGATAAGTGGGCATGAATAGTACATTTGTTTTCATCTTTATGGGCATCGATTTTTTTGGGGTGTGCAATAGTGCGCTCAGTGAATATGGGGTTACTAGGGATTCCTCTATATCCAAATTTGTATACAGAGAACTCCTGTGCACCCAATCCACTATATATCTGAAGGAGACAGCCAGCGTGTATTTATCCAAGTTGGGGATCGCCAAGCCTCCCTCTCTGCGTTGTAGATGTAGTTTAGATAAGGCTATTCTTGGCCTTTTCCCCTGCCACAAGAATTTTGTAAATGACTTATTACACGCTGCGATGTCTCCTCCTGTCATTTTTATGGGGAGCATCTGTATTGGGTATAGTAGTTTGGGGAATATTACACTCTTCAAAACTGCCGCACGCCCCAACAAAGATAGCGGAAGATTTACCCATTCTGTTAGTTGTCTCTTTATTTGTTTAACTATAGGGATATAGTTATATCTATATAGGTCCCTTATCTTTGAGGTGAATTTTATTCCCAGATATTTCATGGGGGTTGTTAGGTATCGAAATCTCTTGAATTTATGTATAAGATTATGTGCTAATGTGTTATCGTTAAGTATCAAGATCTCTGATTTATTATGATTCACTTTATATCCAGCAAACTGTTCAAATTGATCTAGCGTCTGGATTATATTGGGAACTGAGATCTCTGGATTAGAGATAAAGAGAAGTAATAGGGAGGCCTTTAGCTCCTTTTTTCCTATGCATATCCCCTGAATATCTACTCTTTCTCTTATTGCAATGGCTAATGGCTCTATAGCGAGTGCAAATAGTAAGGGGGATATCGGACAACCTTGCCTGGTTCCCCTCTCTATTTTGATATGATCTGATATACACCCATTTCCCAAAACCTGTGACGTTGCCCCGTTATATAGAGCTCGTAATATTTCCCTGAATTGTTCTGGGAACCCGAATCTCCTTAGGGTTTCCCTCAGGTGATCCCATGACAGTAGGTCAAACGCCTTTTCGGCATCAATCCCCATTAAGAGATTAGATGTATCTCTCCCTGTTTGTTCAATTTCTTGAATTGCGGCTATTATTTTCCTAATATTACAGGTAGAGTGTCTTCCCCTTATAAAACCTGTTTGATCTTCGTTAATTAGGTCTGGGATTATTGTTTCTATTCTTCCTGCTAATATTTTAGTCAAAATTTTATAATCCACATTTAAGAGGGATATTGGGCGGTATGATTCTGGTTATATTGGATCTCTGTCCTTTTTTGGTATCACCCGAATTAATGCTGCATTGAAGTATTGTGGAATTTGATGTGTAGTTATAATACTATTAAGAACTTTTGTGAGGGGCTCCAAAATATACGGGAGTAGTATCTTGTAAAACTCACCTGTATACCCATCTGGGCCTGGGGCTTTATTCGGTTTCAGTGCTATTATCGCTTTTTTTACTTCCGTAGTTGTTATTGGTGTCCCAATTGTTGTTGCTATCTCTTGGGGGATTTTTGGTAAGTTAATTTTTTCCCAAAATCTACTTTTCATCTCTTCATTTACGTTTGCCTCTTTATATATTTGCTCATAATACTCCCTCAACGTTTCTACTATTTGTTTACTATCCAAAGTTTTTGTTCCGTCCTTTTTATTAAGATTTGGAATCGTGTTAGATGGATATGCTATTCTGAGCAAATTTGAAAGTATACGTCCTGACCGATTCCCCATTTTGTGGTACCTATATTCTTTTTGGAATGTATACCTATCTCCTACCATTTGCAAGATATCTTCAAATTGTTGTTTTGCTAGAGTATATTCTGTTTTAGTGTGAAGATTAGCCTTCTTTTTAAATGCTTGGTAGGTATCCGTAAGTTTTTGTTGGGCTATATTGTATATCACAGTTTTATTTTTTTTATTTTGAGCTTCATATGCAATTAGGTTCCCTCTTATTACAGCTTTAGCTGTCTGCCAGTAATTTTGCGGGTTTTCCCCTTCATTTTGTTTATTGTTCTTTTCAAACTCCACCCAACTAGCTTCCAAACTTTTTTTAAATACTCTCGAACTCGCTAAGTATGTCGGGAATCTCCATTGTCTGAAGCTACCTCTATCTTGTTGTAGGGAAATTTTTGCCCATACCAAGGCGTGATCAGATACAGTGATTGGCTCAATTTGGGCGTCTATAACTCTGGTCTGCACTGATTCTGAAAACAGTAAATAGTCGATCCGCGAAAAGGATTTGTGAACCCCCGAGTAGCAGGTGTATTCCTTTTCCGTCGGATGGCGGGCTCTCCATATATCAGCTAGTTTCAGTTGTTCACAAATCCATCTTAGGCCACATTTTGGGTGTCTTAGACGTACTGCTAGATCTGAGCTCCTATCCAGGTATCTAGAAGTCACCAGATTAAAGTCCCCGCCGACCAGTAGCCTGCATGAAGAGGACGGTCTCAGTTAGTCTAGTAGTTTAAGGAAGAATTCCTTCCTATATACGTTGGGGGCATACACATTTGCCAGTATGTATCTTGCCTTATTTATAAACAGATCTACTATTACGTATCTCCCCTCTTTATCTGACACAATTTTATTTATCTCATATTGTAAATGTGAGGCTATAATAATAGCTACACCTCTTGCCTTTGAGTTATATGTTGATGAGGCGATCACTTTTCTTCCCATCATATTTAATTTCACTATCTCCTTTGGTATAAGGTGGGTTTCCTGGATAAAAGCTAGATCTATGCGCAGTTTGTTTAGATATACCATGACCTTTTTCCTTTTTATCGGGGAGTTTATACCTCCCACATTCCAAGTTGCTATTTTAAGGTCTGGCATACTCAAAACCTAGGGTGCATTATTTTATTTACCGTGCTCGGGTACAAGGGGATTTTTCTTCCATCAAACTCCTCAGGGAGCATTTCTATATTGAGGGGTCCAAACATACTATTCCATACATATTTCTTGACCTTCCCTGTTGTACACATATACAATATCCAGGGAGGATCCACACCTACATATAACATTAACAAAAGAAAAAGGAGAGAAAAAACCGCGGCACCCACTCTGGGTCCGAGGGTATTCCCTCCCCTTAAGTACATTTTCGTCGTAGACTTCCTTGGAGGTTCAGGGGGGGGGAGACCCAGGGAAAGTTGTTTTTTGCAGATTTTTCTCTGCTGTCCCCGTCTCTCCCCTCCCCCTCCCCTCCTTGGAGTTAAAGCTCCCAACCCTCCCTCTCCATTTTATATTTTCTCCTTATTTAAACACTTTATTTCTATGCTTTAGCACTGATCACCCCCCCCCCCCTTACAGGTAATGAACACACTATTTTTTTTTTCCACTTAATTCAATTCACAGAGTGTGACTGATCTGCTGGATTGCGCTGTTGCTCTATATATCTTTGCGCAGCATCGGGTTCAGAAAAGTCTTTGTATGTGTTATTCTCAAAAAGTCTCAATCTTGCTGGAAACAGCAGCGCAAATTTTTTTTCCTCCTTGACCAGCATTGTACAGATAGGGCTAAAGTCTCTTCTTGACCTTAATACTTCTATGGAATAGTCCTGAAAGATCAAAATACGTTTTTCCTCCCATTTTAATTCTCTGATTTTCCTGGATGCAGTCCATATTGCTTCCTTATGCAGGAAATTTAGGCACCTGAAGATGACTACTCTTGGACGTATTTCCTCCAGATTTCCTTCTTTAGGTTTACCCAGTCTGTGTGCTCTTTCGATTATCAGATCTGAGCAGCTGGTCTGGATGTTTAACAGAGCGGGTAGTGTAATTCGCAGGAAATGGTTAAGTGCTGGACCCTTTATGGATTCTGGTAGGCCCACTATTCTTAAGTTATTTCTTCTTGCCCTGTTTTCCATTTCGTCCATTTTGGTCAGCATCTGTTGTTGTATTTTGTGCATTTCTGCTACTTGTTTCTTCAAACTGACATTATCCTGGAATATCTCTCCCATTCTCTGTTCTGTTTCCTGTACTCGATCTGAGATCTGCTTTATCTGTCCTTTTATATCCTCCACTGCCTGTTTCATCACATCCGCTTGGGCTTGTAGTAAAGGTTCTAGAGTTTGTTTAATCACTTGCGTCATCATTTGGTAATCTACCGTGCCCGAGGTCTGTGTTGGGGGTGACGGTGACTCCTCTATCTGATTGCTAGTATTGGCCATGGTCTCCGATTTTCTTGGTACCTTGGTGGTATTGGGAGTGGGGGCCACCGGGGTTTGTATTTGGCGTGTTCTTTCAGCTCGTTCCTTCTGGGCTTTCGTCGGCATTGTTGGTGAGAGAAATTTCTCCATACGCTGTCTTCTGCTTATTTTTATTTAGGGCTATACTCCCTTTTACTGGTCCAGCCCACAGCGTTTTATTCCCTGCTGTGTTATTACAGCGGGTATCGGTAGGCAGCCTATTTTGACCTTTTAACACTTTGAAGTTTATTTCTCTCCCTTCAGCTGCTTTTCCCCATCAGGGGTCCCAAAAGCTATTGGAGTTTTGCTCAGTCTGTAAGGTCAGATGTCCTGCTTTTATTTCCCGGCTTTTTTTTAGCTAGACTTATGTCTCCCACTTTCCTGGCACGGTGTACAGTTTTCGTAAGGGGTACTTGGGGGCACTATTCCTTTAACCACTTTGTCCCTCTTCCAGTGGACCCTTGTATCTGTATAAGCTTCTGTTTTGTTATCTGCTACCACGTATTAAGATCACCCCACGATATCTAAGCACAGCTCAAGTGGGGGGGGGGGGGGGAGGGGACAGGAGAACTTCTCTTGCGATGTCCGTTTAGACTCTGTCCATTTACCACACTGATTTTCGTGTGCAGTTTTAGTAAGGGGTGCTTGGGAAGGCTGTTCCTTTAATCCCTTTGTACCTCTTCCAGTGGGCCCGTATATCCGTATGAGCTTCTGTTTTAATTATTTGCCACCTTGTATCTAGGTCACCCCAAGGTGTCTGAGAGGGGAGAGAGGGGGCAAGAGACCTTCTCTAATGATGTCCCTAAAGGCTCTGACCCTTTAATGACTTTTCAACAGACTATTTTTCCCCACTGGCAGCCTTTTTCCTCTGCGGGTATGGTTTAATATACTTTATCTCATAGTACAAACTATAAACTGGTACCAAAGTTTTAAAGTCTCTGACCTTTGCCCAGTGGAGATCACAGGTAAATTGGACCTCAGGCGCCGTCTCAATGGAGAGTCCCCCGCTGTCCACTCAGTTTTAGCTGCTTGCTTAGTGCCTCTGCCCCAGCCTCATTCCCTGCACTGTACACCGTCCGTCCGTCCGGGCGGCCGCTCAGAACTCCGCCAACGGGTCTTTGGTCTGGGAGATTCAATCTGTCGGGCGGCTATACGGAGGCTGCTGCGTTCCCTCCGTCTCCGTCCCTCAGAATCGGCGTCTCGCCTCGTCACTCTGCAGCGCCTCTCCTCCCGGCTGCCGGGTGCCGCGCGCCGTTCACGCTCAGTGCCCAGGGTCCACCCGCCGGTCTCTCTGGAAACACCAGGCTGGTGAGTAGGCAATGTGACGTGCTCCGTCTGGGGTTGCTGAGTGGCGCCGTCTCTCGCTCGCCGGTGCTCTTAGCTCGCGCCCCGATGCTTCTTCTCAGGGATTTGGAAAACCAGGCCGCTTGCTTTTCGTGCTATTCGTGAATTTGTTTTAGGTATTGGAGAGGGGGTAGTGGAGCTCGCTCTCCCTGCTGCCTACTCCATGCTGCAGGAACCGGAAGTCCACTATCTAGATTTGGAGTCTTATTCGCTATTGACTCAGATAGCTAGGCTTTTTTACAGTGTTATGGAATCATGGCAAGGCAAGGATTGCCCTTGAATCTATAAAACCAAAGCAAGGTTTCCACATTTAGTAGATCCTGAGATTTCTGCTTAGTTTCACACACTGATGTACACCTCTTTTAAGTTTCAAATAAAACACGTTTGGTTGTGTAGTGACAGAGATCTTGCCTGTAGAATTCTGGGAAAAAACACCGCCCAACGTGGGGCTCGAACCCACGACCCTGAAATTAAGAGTCTCATGCTCTACCGACTGAGCTAGCCAGGCTTGGTTGTTCAGCATTGGTTGTTCAGTGGTAGAATTCTCGCCTGCCACGTGGGAGGCCCGGGTTCGATTCCCGGCCAATGCAGTACTCAAGTTTTACTGAAATTATGGTATATTTTGTTAAAGAGTGGCTGGCTCTTTGCATTTTGGTGATGCAGGTATAGAATTCCACATACAATAAATTAATGGTAGAATCTTGTGGTTTAGTGGTAGAATTCCCACCTGACAAGAGAGAGGTCTGGATCTGAAAAGAGAATAAACACCAAACAAATGTTGTACTAAAAGCATATGACTCTTAGCTTGGGAGTTTTATTTCTATTGACTAAGCTGGCCAGGCTTTGTTACAGTGTTGTAGCATCAAGGCAAGGCAACGCTTGCTCTTCAATCTACACTATTAAACCAAAGCAAAGTTTCCACATTCAGTAGATCCTGATATTCCTGCATGGTTTAACCCACTGATGTACACCTGAAACAGCGATATATTTTGTTAAAGAGTGCCTGGCTCTTTGCATTTTGGTGGTGCAGGTATAGAATTTAACATACAATGATTTAGTGGTAGAATCTTGTGGTTTTGTGGTAGAATTCTCGCCTGCCATGAGGGAGGCATGGATCTGAAAAGGGAATAAACACCACCCAATGTTGTGTGTCAATGTAGATCTAGGCTACCACATTCAGTACACTGAGATGCATGCTTGGTTTCACACATTGAGGAAAATGTGTAAGTAACCGTGAAGTAAAATGTGAAGCATTGGTTGTTCAGTGGTAGAATTCTCGCCTGCCACACGGGAGGCCTGGGTTCGGTTCCCAGCCAATGCAGTACTCAAGTTTTACTGAAATTATGGTATATTTTGTTAAAGAGTGGCTGGCTCTTTGCATTTTGGTGGTGCAGGTATAGAATTCCACATACAATAAATTAATGGTAGAATCTTGTGGTTTAGTGGTAGAATTCCCACCTGCCAAGAGAGAGGTCTGGATCTGAAAAGGGAATAAACACCAAACAAATGTTGTACTAAAAGCATATGACTCTTAGCTTGGGAGTTTTATTTCTATTGACTAAGCTGGCCAGGCTTTGTTACAGTGTTGTAGCATCAAGGCAAGGCAACGCTTGCTCTTCAATCTACACTATTAAACCAAAGCAAAGTTTCCACATTCAGTAGATCCTGATATTCCTGCATGGTTTCACCCACTGATGTACACCTGAAACAGCGATATATTTTGTTAAAGAGTGCCTGGCTCTTTGCATTTTGGTGGTGCAGGTATAGAATTCAACATACAATGATTTAGTGGTAGAATCTTGTGGTTTAGTGGTAGAATTCTCGCCTGCCATGAGGGAGGCATGGATCTGAAAAGGGAATAAACACCACCCAATGTTGTGCTCAAAGCAAATGACTCTTAGATTTGGAGTCTTATTCGCTATTGACTCAGCAAGCTAGGCTTTTTCAGTGTTATGGCATAATGGCAAGGCAAGGATTGCCCTTCAATCTATAAAACCAAAGCAAGGTTCCACATTTAGTAGATCCTGAGATTCCTGCTTGGTTTCACACACTGATGTACACCTCTTT
>NC_139219.1:107317803-107410303 GCF_055691185.1 Crinia signifera
ATAAACACCACCCAATGTTGTGCTCAAAGCAAATGACTCTTAGATTTGGAGTCTTATTTGCTATTGACTCAGATAGCTAGGCTTTTTTACAGTGTTATGGCATCATGGCAAGGCAAGGATTGCCCTTCAATCTATAAAACCAAAGCAAGGTTTCCACATTTAGTAGATCCTGAGATTCCTGCTTGGTTTCACACACTGATGTACACCTCTTTTAAGTTTCAAATAAAACACGTTTGGTTGTGTAGTGACAGAGACCTCACCTATAGAATTCTGGGAAAAAACATCGCCCAACGTGGGGCTCGAACCCACGACCCTGAGATTAAGAGTCTCATGCTCTACCGACTGAGCTAGCCAGGCTTGGTTACTGTGATGTGACAAAAAGGCCACTCAAGCCAAGGAGTGCCCTACAAGCTATTAAAGTAGATCTAGGCTACCACATTCAGTACACTGAGATTCATGCTTGGTTTCACACATTGAGGAAAATGGGTAAGTTACCGTGCAGTAAAATGTGAAGCATTGGTTGTTCAGTGGTAGAATTCTCGCCTGCCACGCGGGAGGCCCGGGTTCGATTCCCGGCCAATGCAGTACTCAAGTTTTACTGAAATTATGGTATATTTTGTTAAAGAGTGGCTGGCTCTTTGCATTTTGGTGGTGCAGGTATAGAATTCCACATACAATAAATTAATGGTAGAATCTTGTGGTTTAGTGGTAGAATTCCCACCTGACAAGAGAGAGGTCTGGATCTGAAAAGAGAATAAACACCAAACAAATGTTGTACTAAAAGCATATGACTTAGCTTGGGAGTTTTATTTCTATTGACTAAGCTGTCCAGGCTTTGTTACAGTGTTGTAGCATCAAGGCAAGGCAACGCTTGCTCTTCAATCTACACTATTAAACCAAAGCAAAGTTTCCACATTCAGTAGATCCTGATATTCCTGCATGGTTTAACCCACTGATGTACACCTGAAACAGCGATATATTTTGTTAAAGAGTGCCTGGCTCTTTGCATTTTGGTGGTGCAGGTATAGAATTTAACATACAATGATTTAGTGGTAGAATCTTGTGGTTTTGTGGTAGAATTCTCGCCTGCCATGAGGGAGGCATGGATCTGAAAAGGGAATAAACACCACCCAATGTTGTGTGTCAATGTAGATCTAGGCTACCACATTCAGTACACTGAGATGAATGCTTGGTTTCACACATTGATAAAAATGTGTAAGTAACCATGGTGTAAAATGTGAAGCATTGGTTGTTCAGTGGTAGAATTCTCGCCTGCCATGCGCGAGGCCTGGGTTCGATTCCCGGCCAATGCAGTACTCAAGTTTTACTGAAGTTATGTTATATTTTGTTAAAGAGTGGCTGGCTCTTTGCATTTTGGTGGTGCAGGTATAGAATTCCAGGTACTTGTGTATTTTGGGGGCGCCCCCGATGTCCGTCGTACGACGAACAGATCGCATCGCATCGCATGCCATGCACCCGATGTCATGCGATGCGACGCGATTTTGACCCCCTATACGACCAAAAATCGTATAAGCACCCTAAAGGGTGCTTTTGAGCACCCAAATGGGTGCTTACAATGTTAAATGCACCCCCACGCCACCCCCCACTATAAACGTGAACCCGAAGCGTGGCGAGTGCAGCAAGCCCGCGAGGGGCGGCGGTACGCGTCCTACGACCTTTTCATACCCCCACTATCCACGTCGGCGTGGAGTTGAGAATAGAATAGTGTGGCGAGCGCAGCGAGCCACCGAGCCCGAAGCGTGGCGAGCGCAGCGAGCCCCGCGAGGGGACGCGGATACCTTCACAGTTATACGCGTCCCCTCGCGGGCTTCACAGGTGTCCGTGGCGACGCGGACACCTGTGAAGCCCGCGAGGGGACGCGTTTACCTGTGAAGGTATCCGCGTCCCCTCGCGGGGCTCACTGCGCTCGCCACGCTTCGGGCTCGGTGGCTCGCTGCGCTCGCCACACTATTCTATTCTCAACTCCACGCCGACGTGGATAGTGGGGGTATGAAAAGGTCGTAGGACGCGTACCGCCGCCCCTCGCGGGCTCGCTGCGCTCGCCACGCTTCGGGTTCACGTTTATAGCGGGGGGTGGCGTGGGGGTGCATTTAACATTGTAAGCACCCATTTGGGTGCTTAACATTGTATAAGCACCCATTAGGGTGCTTATACAATGTTTAATCGCATCGCATCGCATCGTATGGCATCGTATGCCATGTACAATGGCATACAATTTCAAAATTGTATGCCATCGTGCACTATCGTACGATATCGCGTCGCATCGCATACCATCGTATGTGTTATGGTATGCGATGCGATGGGCGCCGCCAAAATACACAAGTACCGAATTCCACATACAATAAATTAATGGTAGAATCTTGTGGTTTAGTGGTAGAATTCCCACCTGCCAAGAGAGAGGTCTGGATCTGAAAAGGAAATAAACACCAAACAAATGTTGTACTGAAAGCATATGACTCTTAGCTTGGGAGTTTTATTTCTATTGACTAAGCTGGCCTGGCTTTGTTACAGTGTTGTGGCATCAAGGCAAGGCAAGGCTTGCCCTTCAATCTACACTATTAAACCAAAGCAAAGTTTTCACATTCAGTAGATCCTGATATTCCTGCATGGTTTCACCCACTGATGTACACCTGAAACCGCGATATATTTTGTTAAAGAGTGCCTGGCTCTTTGCATTTTGGTGGTGCAGGTATAGAATTCAACATACAATGATTTAGTGGTAGAATCTTGTGGTTTAGTGGTAGAATTCTCGCCTGCCATGAGGGAGGCATGGATCTGAAAAGGGAATAAACACCACCCAATGTTGTGCTCAAAGCAAATGACTCTTAGATTTGGAGTCTTATTCGCTATTGACTCAGATAGCTAGGCTTTTTTACAGTGTTATGGCATCATTGCAAGGCAAGGATTGCCCTTCAATCTATAAAACCAAAGCAAGGTTTCCACATTTAGTAGATTCTGAGATTCCTGCTTGGTTTCACACACTGATGTACACCTCTTTTAAGTTTCAAATAAAACACGTTTGGTTGTGTAGTGACAGAGATCTCGCCTGTAGAATTCTGGGAAAAAACACTGCCCAACGTGGGGCTCGAACCCACGACCCTGAGATTAAGAGTCTAATGCTCTACCAACTGAGCTAGCCAGGCTTGGTTACTGAGGTGTGACAAACAGGCCACTCAAGCCAAGGAGTGCCCTACAAGCTATTAAAGTAGATCTAGGCTACCACATTCAGTACACTGAGATGCATGCTTGGTTTCACACATTGAGGAAAATGGGTAAGTAACCATGAAGTAAAATGTGAAGCATTGGTTGTTCAGTGGTAGAATTCTCGCCTGCCACGCGGGAGGCCCGAATTTTGATTCCCGGCCAATGCAGTACTCACATTTTACTGAAATTATGGTATATTTTGTTAAAGAGAGTCTGGCTCTTTGCATTTTGGTGGTGCAGGTATAGATTTCCACATACAATAAATTAATGGTAGAATCTTGTGGTTTAGTGGTAGAATTCCCAGCTGCCAAGAGAGAGGTCTGGATCTAAAAAGGGAATAAACACCAAACAAATGTTGTACTAAAAGCATATGACTCTTAGCTTGGGAGTTTTATTTCTATTGACTAAGCTGGCCAGGCTTTGTTACAGTGTTGTAGCATCAAGGCAAGGCAACGCTTGCTCTTCAATCTACACTATTAAACCAAAGCAAAGTTTCCACATTCAGTAGATCCTGATATTCCTGCATGGTTTCACCCACTGATGTACATCTGAAACAGCGATATATTTTGTTAAAGAGTGCCTGGCTCTTTGCATTTTGGTGGTGCAGGTATAGAATTCAACATACAATGATTTAGAGGTAGAATCTTGTGGTTTAGTGGTAGAATTCTCGCCTGCCATGAGGGAGGCATGGATCTGAAAAGGGAATAAACACCACCCAATGTTGTGCTCAAAGCAAATGAATCTTAGATTTGGAGTCTTATTCGCTATTGACTCAGATAGCTAGGCTTTTTTAAAGTGTTATGGCATCATGGCAAGGCAAGGATTGCCCTTCAATCTATAAAACCAAAGCAAGGTTTCCACATTTAGTAGATCCTTAGATTATTGCTTGGTTTCACACACTGATGTACACCTCTTTTAAGTTTCAAATAAAACTCGTTTGGTTGTGTAGTGACAGAGATCTCGCCTGTAGAATTCTGGGAAAAAACACCGCCCAACGTGGGGCTCGAACCCACGACCCTGAGATTAAGAGTCTCATGCTCTACCGACTGAGCTAGCCAGGCTTGGTTACTGTAGTGTCACAAAAAGGCCACTCAAGCCAAGGAGTGCCCTACAAGCTATTAAAGTAGATCTAGGCTACCACATTCAGTACACTGAGATGCATGCTTGGTTTCATTCATTGAGGAAAATGGGTAAGTAACCGGGAAGTAAAATGTGAAGCATTGGTTGTTCAGTGGTAGAATTCTCGCCTGCCACGCGGGAGGCCCGGGTTCGATTCCCGACCAATGCAGTACTCAAGTTTTACTGAAATTATGGTATATTTTGTTAAAGAGTGGCTGGCTCTTTGCATTTTGGTGGTGCAGGTATAGAATTCCACATACAATAAATTAATGGTAGAATCTTGTGGTTTAGTGGTGGAATTCCCACCTGCCAAGAGAGAGGTCTGGATCTGAAAAGGGAATAAACACCAAACAAATGTTGTACTAAAAGCATATGACTCTTAGCTTGGGAGTTTTATTTCTATTGACTAAGCTGGCCAGGCTTTGTTACAGTGTTGTAGCATCAAGGCAAGGCAACGCTTGCTCTTCAATCTACACTATTAAACCAAAGCAAAGTTTCCACATTCAGCAGATCCTGATATTCCTGCATGGTTTCACCCACTGATGTACACCTGAAACAGCGATATATTTTGTTAAAGAGTGCCTGGCTCTTTGCATTTTGGTGGTTCAGGTATAGAATTCAACATACAATGATTTAGTGGTAGAATCTTGTGGTTTTGTGGTAGAATTCTCGCCTGCCATGAGGGAGACATGGATCTGAAAAGGGAATAAACACCACCAAATGTTGTGCTCAAAGCAAATGACTCTTAGATTTGGAGTCTTATTCGCTATTGACTCAGATAGCTAGGCTTTTTTACAGTGTTATGGCATCATGGCAAGGCAAGGATTGCCCTTGAATCTATAAAACCAAAGCAAGGTTTCCACATTTAGTAGATCCTAAGATTCCTGCTTGGTTTCACACACTGATGTACACCTCTTTTAAGTTTCAAATAAAACACGTTTGGTTGTGTAGTGACAGAGACCTTACCTCTAGAATTCTGGGAAAAAACACCGCCCAACGTGGGGCTCGAACCCACGACCCTGAGATTAAGAGTCTCATGCTCTACCGACTGAGCTAGCCAGGGTTGGTTACTGTGGTGTGACAAAAAGGCCACTCAAGCCAAGGAGTGCAATACAAGCTATTAAAGTAGATCTAGGCTACCACATTCAGTACACTGAGATGCATGCTTGGTTTCACACATTGAGGAAAATGTGTAAGTAACCGTGAAGTAAAATGTGAAGCATTGGTTGTTCAGTGGTAGAATTCTCGCCTGCCACGCGGGAGGCCTGGGTCCGATTCCCAGCCAATGCAGTACTCACATTTTACTGAAATTATGGTATATTTTGTTAAAGAGTGTCTGGCTCTTTGCATTTTGGTGGTGCAGGTATAGAATTCCACATACAATAAATTAATGTTAGAATCTTGTGGTTTAGTGGTAGAATTCCCACCTGCCAAGAGAGAGGTCTGGATCTGAAAAGGGAATAAACACCAAACAAATGTTGTACTAAAAGCATATGACTCTTAGCTTGGGAGTTTTATTTCTATTGACTAAGCTGGCCAGGCTTTGTTACAGTGTTGTAGCATCAAGGCAAGGCAACGCTTGCTCTTCAATCTACACTATTAAACCAAAGCAAAGTTTCCACATTCAGTAGATCCTGATATTCCTGCATGGTTTCACCCACTGATGTACACCTGAAACAGCGATATATTTTGTTAAAGAGTGCCTGGCTCTTTGCATTTTGGTGGTGCAGGTATAGAATTCAACATACAATGATTTAGTGGTAGAATCTTGTGGTTTAGTGGTAGAATTCTCGCCTGCCATGAGGGAGGCATGGATCTGAAAAGGGAATAAACACCACCCAATGTTGTGCTCAAAGCAAATGACTCTTAGATTTGGAGTCTTATTCGCTATTGACTCAGATAGCTAGGCTTTTTTACAGTGTTATGGCATCATGGCAAGGCAAGGATTGCCCTTCAATCTATAAAACCAAAGCAAGGTTTCCACATTTAGTAGATCCTGAGATTCCTGCTTGGTTTCACACACTGATGTACACCTCTTTTAAGTTTCAAATAAAACACGTTTGGTTGTGTAGTGACAGAGATCTCGCCTGTAGAATTCTGGGAAAAAACACCGCCCAACGTGGGGCTCGAACCCACGGCCCTGAGATTAAGAGTCTCATGCTCTACCGACTGAGCTAGCCAGGCTTGGTTACTGTGGTGTGACAAAAAGGCCACTCAAGCCAAGGAGTGCCCTACAAGCTATTAAAGTAGATCTAAGCTACCACATTCAGTACACTGAGATGCATGCTTGGTTTCACACATTGAGGAAAATGGGTAAGTAACCGTGAAGTAAAATGTGAAGCATTGGTTGTTCAGTGGTAGAATTCTCGCCTGCCACGCGGGAGGCCTGGGTCCGATTCCCGGCCAATGCAATACTCAAGTTTTACTGAAATTATGGTATATTTTGTTAAAGAGTGGCTGGCTCTTTGCATTTTGGTGGTGCAGGTATAGAATTCCACATACAATAAATTA
Source organism: Crinia signifera (assembly GCF_055691185.1). Classification (NCBI taxonomy): domain Eukaryota; kingdom Metazoa; phylum Chordata; class Amphibia; order Anura; family Myobatrachidae; genus Crinia; species Crinia signifera. The sequence continues at coordinate 107,324,659 of NC_139219.1, forward strand.
ATGGTAGAATCTTGTGGTTTAGTGGTAGAATTCCCACCTGCCAAGAGAGAGGTCTGGATCTGAAAAGGGAATAAACACCAAACAAATGTTGTACTAAAAGCATATGACTCTTAGCTTGGGAGTTTTATTTCTATTGACTAAGCTTTCCAGGCTTTGTTACAGTGTTGTAGCTTCAAGGCAAGGCAACGCTTGCTCTTCTATCTACACTATTAAACCAAAGCAAAGTTTCCACATTCAGTAGATCCTGATATTCCTGCATGGTTTCACCCTACTGATGTACACCTGAAACAGCGATATGGCAAGGCAAGGATTGCCCTTCAATCTATAAAACCAAAGCAAGGTTTCCACATTTAGTAGATCCTGAGATTCCTGCTTGGTTTCACACACTGATGTACACCTCTTTTACGTTTCAAATAAAACACGTTTGGTTGTGTAGTGACAGAGACCTCACCTATAGAATTCTGGGAAAAAACACTGCCCAACATGGGGCTCGAACCCACGACCCTGAGATTAAGAGTCTCATGCTCTGGGGACCACGGCTGTGAGGGAGTGAGCGGGAGCGAGACAGAGCTCCCCGGCTGGATATCCGGATCAGCGCTTTCTGTTATGCCCAAGGCTGATGCGAGGCTCCAGGGGTCAGATAGCAGAAACTAACCCTGCTGCTGCCGGATGAAAGCACTAACCTCTAGTGAGAGGACCGGCACCGTGTTGTAGCTGCTGGAGAAAGGAGACGTGTTGCAGGCTGCAGGCTGGACGGACATCACTCGGCTGGGGAATTAATCTCCAAACAGCACAGCAACCTCCAAACAGTAAAAGCGGGCAGCCAGTGGGGGAAGTGGCAGTCAGTAGAGGAGACAGCCCGAAGAGACGGAACGGCCGGCTAATAAAACTGAAAGGCAGGAGGGCAGTAAAATGGATGAGACACCAGGAGACAGACTTCAAGTGACTGGTGCAGTATCATAAATCTATGGTCTCTGTCTCTGATCCCTATATCTGCATTAACCCTGTTGACAGACTGTTACCAAATTATCTGATGCAAGTGTCAATGATTTATTGATCTCTACACGCTATGAAAGCGGGGGAGAAGTGTTTGCTCATAGCAGTGGCTTAAAACAGTGTATACCTGTTTGTAAAGCCATCCTAAAGAAAAGTTTATTTGACAAATAGCTGGATAACCTGATTGTTTTCTAAGTTGATTTGCTCCAGCTGGTCCCTGTCGAGGCAGTCAGCTATAATACCAGCCATAAAGGACCTTCTTGACCTTTACATACCAGACTGTTAACACTGAAGTTGTCTCGCTGGTAGCTGTTCATTCATTCAGCAGGAGAAAAGTATTTCAATACTAGTTAGACACTTTATTGCCAGCAACTTTCCATTAAAGTAATCAGGGACACAACTTCTGTACCAGCATGAGAAAGTGCTGACCAATTGAAACTGCATCAGGCTGCATCAGATAATTGGTCAGGAAAAACCTGGTCACAATAATCCCAATATATTGGTCACAATAATCCCCTGCAAATTTTTGTTGTAACCTGCATGATAAATTGTGGTACAATCGTCTATAAAAATAAAAGCAGGAGTCTGACCGGGACAACTTCTAATATACAATGGGAAAAACAGGCAACACTTCAGCCGCAGCACGGCTAGAACGATATGCTCGTACACAAACAGGGAATACATCCCAAACACCAAACTCCACTCCACATGCCTCTCCATCTAAAAGCAGTCCACAAAGACCCACAGAAATAACTCTTCAGCAGATTCTAGAGGCAATAAGCACTAGCGAGCAGAGAATATCTGAAAAAATTAATGGAGTACAATCAGAAATCACATCAATTAGAGTGGAGCTTAAAGCGACAAACGAGAGAATTAAAGAAACTGAAAACCGTATTTCGGCCCTGGAATACTCCAATACGCATTGGAGCATTAAAGTATCTTCCTTAGCCCAACAGATGTCAGAGATGAAATCGAAAATATCTGACATGGAAGGTAGACTGAGGAGGAACAACCTCCGTTTTGTAGGTTTGCCAGAGCGAGTGGAGGGGACAGAGGCGACATTATTTCTTGCAAAATGGATGACTGATAAATTTGGGGCATCTGCTTTTTCCAGTCAGTTTGCAGTGGAGAGGGCGCATAGGATTCCATCTAGGCCACCACCACCGGGGGCCCCTCCCCGCACATTGATAGCAAAGTTTCTCAACTTTCAGGACAGAGACACTATACTTTGGCTGCTTCGTACCAAAACTACACTGGAATATAATGGTACTAGAGTCTCTGTGTTTCCAGACTTTGCCTTTGATGTTCAGAGAGACAGAGCGAAATACTTTGATATTAAAAAAAGTTTGCGCGATCGCAATATCAAATATTCAATGGTTTACCCTGCTAAACTCAGGATTGTTTGTAATGGTGAAACCATCTTTTTTTCAACTCCCGATGAGGCGGCCAAATGGGTTGATAAATACTCACCGGGTAGCCGTCAGTTGGCGACCAATGAATCCGCTTAATGTAAACAAACAGAATAGAGTGTAGCAGAAACAAAATGATAATAGAAATTTAGTTCTGCCGGGGGGCTCCCCTCATATTGGTGGTCCTAGATTTTTTTTAGCCCCACAGAAAAGGATTTATTTTTCTTTCTTTTTTTTCTTTTTTTTTTTTTTTACTTTTTTTTTTATCTTTTTCTCTTGGGTGCTTGGGAAGGAGTGGGAGGGATATCGGTTTAGGTATGCCTAGGGGTATACGGTATACAGGGAGGGGGGGGGATCTATGTATTATTGTATGTGTATGATATTTGTATTTTTTGTACAATCAGTCAAGTCAAGGTATGGGCAATTGGTGATAGTAATCAGGTGGTTGATTTATTGTGCACCTGCCAGGGAGGGGGCTGTGATGATGCATGGTATATACAGATGCAGTAAAAAATAGATGGTAAAAATTATCACATGGAATGTCCGTGGCATAAATAATAAAATCAAACGCTCCTTGGTCATGGACCAATTAAGGAAGTCTAAGGCCGATATTATGTGTATGGTTGAAACCCACTTGACCGGTGGGAAACAGCTTGCGTTAAAGAGACCATGGGTAGCGACGACTTACCATGCACCATTTATATCCTCCTCTAGGGGTATCTCAGTGTTGATTAGGAAATCCTTGTCATATACATGTAATAGGGTACTCCTGGATTCTGGGGGGCGCTATATCTTTTTAGACTGTTCGATTAATAATATTCATATATTGCTGATGTTTATATATATTCCCCCACCGTTTAGTTATGAAATATTGGTAAAAGCAGCTGAATTTGCATCAACCCATCCTCAAACCCCTATAATCTGTATGGGCGATTTTAATAACATCATTGACCCACAACTAGACAGATGGAGAACAATCCCGCTAGATAAAGCAAAGGGTGGTACCGGTTTCTCTAATTTCATATCGGATATGGGATGGGTGGACATATGGAGACTCCGAAACCCAACCAATACCCAATATTCTTCTTATTCGGCTACCCATCGGGTTTTTTCCAGAATTGATCTTACGTTTATATCTAGAGACCTGGTTACCCAGGTGAGAACAATAGAATATAAACCAAGGGGAATTTCTGACCACTCGCCTATGGAATTAGAACTACTAGAAATTAGAGATAAGGGGCAAGGATTTTGGAGGTTCAATGCAAATTGGCTGCAATCATTGGGTCAGGATGGCACTATTACTGCCCAGTGGGAGGAATTTTGGAGTTTAAATAGGGGCTCAACCGCATCAGCGAATATGTGGGACGCCTTTAAGTCATATGGGGGGAACATTAAAAAAGAGGATAACGGAGATAAAAAAAGATAGTAGGGAAAAGATTCAGGACTTAGAAAAGAAAAGTACGGCTCTCGAAATAAAATATTTAGTGGATGGTAGTGAATCCTCCAGGCTTGATTGGCTCCAATCACAGGGTGAGTGGTTGGAGACACTACGGGTACAGAATATAAAGGCAATGGCATTTGGTACACAAAGGAATTACCAGCATTCCGATAGATCAGGTAAACACCTTGCCTATTTGGCTCAAGTAGAATCCCAGTCCAATAGCATAAATGTGATTGAGAGAGGGGATGGAACCCAGACATATACAACTCCAGAAATCGGACAAGAATTTATACAGTATTTTACATCTATATACACATCCAGATTAAATTTGAGTGCAACGGTTATAGAGGAATATGTTCCTAAAAATATATCCGCAGTATTAGAAGATCGAGAAATACAAGACCTGGAAGCCCCATTGACTTTGGAGGAGGTGAGGAGGGCAATTGTAGATCTGCCAAGGGGTAAATCTCCGGGCCTAGATGGAATACCAGCGGAAATATACAAAAAGTTTATAGATCTTTTTGCACCACTCTTATTAGAGACATTCATGTCCTGCTTCGAGGAGAATAAACTCCCACCATCTATGGTCGAGGCGAAGATAAGTCTAATCTTGAAACAGGATAAGGATGGGAGTAAGGTTGATTCATATAGGCCTATATCTGTAATAAATGTAGAGGCCAAGATTTTGGCAAAAATCCTGGCAACCCGTCTGAATAAATATATATTAAAAATAATACATCCGGATCAGACCGGGTTTATGCCCGGTAAAACAACATCGCTAAATCTTCGCAAGCTGCAAACCCATCTGCAGACCCCCAAGGATAAAAAAAAACGATCAGCTGTACTTTCTCTTGATGCAACAAAAGCTTTCGATATAGTCGAATGGCCATATCTCTGGATAGTTCTCCAATATATGGGATTCGGCCCTAGATACATCAAATGGATACAGCTATTATATACGGAGCCCTCTGCTCGGGTCTCAGTTAATGGATGGATATCCCCTGCGTTTGTGTTGTCTAGGGGAACGAGGCAGGGGTGTCCGTTATCCCCTGCTTTATTCGCCCTGGCAATAGAGCCACTAGCCTGTTTGTTAAGAAATCAGTTAGATATTCAGGGTTTTAAAGTAGGGACAAATACAGATATAATTTCCTTGTATGCAGACGACCTCTTAATTTATCTAGCGGACTATCAGGCCGACCTACCAAGGGTTTTAGATATGATAGATCAATTTGGCGAATATTCTGGTATAAGGATAAATTGGCATAAGTCACATATTCTCTCTGTAAATCATACTGGTGTTCCCCCTTCTCTCAATCCTATCCCACTAAGCTGGGTACCGAAATTTAAGTACCTTGGCATCTGGATCTCTAAAGATCCGAAAGAATTTATCTCCCTAAATATACAACCGTTAGTGGTATATTTGGAGAAAAAATGCAAAACATGGAGTAGACTACCGTTGACAACAGTGGGGCGCGTTAACCTCATAAAGATGATTGTACTTCCGAAGATCTTATATATAGTACAACAGTCACCAATCTATCTCCCCCGTGCAATCTTTAGGAAGATCAATAGTGTTATTATATCATTTATCTGGAACTATTCGAGATCTAAGATTCGCTTTGATATGATGGTGAAGGATAGTGATCAAGGAGGGATGGGTTTGCCAGATTTTAGAACGTACTATATCGCGGCCCAGTTATCCCAGATGAGAGATTGGTTGGAAGAGGATAGAGGTAGTAACCTCGTAAAAAAACTTGTAAATATGTCTACCCCTGGAGTGAGGCCAATCTGTAGGCTACTACAGGGACATACCCTCAGGAAAGATCCCCCCTTGGTAGTCCAGGCTATCAAGGTGTGGAAAGAAGCAAATAAAATAATTGGCCACCTAAGCATGGATCCACAACATCCCATCGAGGATATGTGGATGTTTGGGGTCCTAAAAGAGTTACAACTTAGTGAGGTATGGGGTACTTTTCAAGTCAACTGTATTAGCCAGTTATATCGAGACACCCACTTTAAGTCATTCACACAATTGCAGATGGAATTTGGAATACCAAAAACCTATTTTTTCCGGTACCTTCAGTTGAGGAGTGTACTGGATCAAACATTTGCTAATTCCCCTCCAAATTTTAAAGAATCTCCCATTAAAAAGATCATTAAATCGGGTAATAGGAAGAAGGTATCCAGAATATACAAAACAATAATAAAAGAAACTCCAAGTAACTACTTAACTGAATTAAGGGTCAAATGGGAAGAGAATCTGGGCCCAATATCAGAGGAGGACTGGCAGTCAGCCCTAGGTATGGTTACTATGGCCACAAAGGCCCTAAGAGTACAACAAATCCAACTGTTTATTCTGCACAGGGCGTATTTGTCATCACCTAGATTGATTAAATATGGAGCAGTGACTTCAATAACCTGTATTAGGTGCAAAAAATTCCCGGGTACATTTTTTCACTTGCTATGGGAGTGCCAACCAGTGTCTGAATTCTGGGAACAAGTTATACGTATAATGATAAACACTGGGGTTAAGAGAGAGCTAATGTCGCCGAAGGGCTGTTTATTGAATATTTTTGAAAATACCAGAATAGACTGGGGCCTAAAAATGTATGTACTATGTATGTCCTCCTTAGCTAAGGTAATAGTCTCTAGATACTGGATGGCTAAAACCGGGCCAGTGATAGAAGAATGGATAGCGCTGGTCAATTACCCAGCTGAACAAGAGAAGTACTTAGCCGTTAACAGAAATACACTGAGTAAATACGACACAATATGGTGTAGATGGAAAGCCTCGCGCTATTGGAGTACGAGGCACACGGTAAAATAAATAATAAATATATAACAAAATATGCACACTGACACCATTTCTATAAGGTATTAATTTAATAAAACAAAGAATAACACAATGAGAATAAGGAAAGGGCAAGGTGAAGAAATGAAAAAAAAAAAAAAGGGGGGGGGGGGCATTGTTTATTGGTTTATCACTAACTTCACTACTTAACCCCTTCCCGACATTTGACGTACATTTACGTCATGGTCGGGAAGTACTTCCCGACACATGGCATAAATGTACGTCATGGTTTCTAACTGTCACTGCGTCTAGAGACGCAGTGACAGTTAGGTGATGTCTGCTGTCCCTGACAGCAGACATCCCCCCTCGTCGCCCAGGGGGGGCAGGGGTGCCCCCCCCGGTCGGCGATCGCTGTGATTGGCTGTTCAAATCTGAACAGTCAATCACAGCGTTTCCTGTGTTACCGGCGGCTAAGCCGCTCGGTAACACAGAAAACGGTGGTGATCGGTGCAGCACCGATCACCACCGAGCGGCAGCACCCCCCTCCCACCCGCCGGGCACTCACCCGGCAGCAGCAGCAGCTCCAGCGGCTCAACCGCTACGTCCGGAGCGCACGCTGCGCTCCCCTCCTCCCCCCCGCAGCAGCAGCAGCAGCAGCAGCAGCAGCAGCATCATGCTGCTGCTGGAAAAGTTAAAAATAAAATAAAATAAAAAAATGTGCAAATGTGTGTATATATATATATATATATATACACACATATATATATATATATATATGTGTGTGTATATATATGTATATATATGTATATATATATATATATATACACACACATATATATATATATATGTGTGTGTGTGTGTGTGTGTGTGTGTGTGTGTGCGTATACCGCACCGATCACCAACGATCGCCAGCCCCCCCCCCCTCCCACCCGGCAGCCCCCCTCCCTCCCACCCACCCGGCTGCCGCAGCGCCAGCACCCCTCCCACCCCCCCGCCAGCCGCAGCGCCAGCCCCCCTCCCAAAGCTGGTGACCAAAATGGGGTCACTTGTGGGGGGGTTCCACTGTATTGGTGCTTCGGGGGTCTTGCTAATGCGACATAGCACCCACCATTCATTCCGCCACCAAAAATCACTCCTTCCCTTCTGAGTCCTGCCATGCACCCAACTGGTATTTTTTGGTCACACGTGAGGCATTGCCGTACTCGGGAGAAATTGGGGCACAGATTTTGGGGTGCTTTGTCTCCTTCATTCCTTGTGAAAATAAAAAATTTTGAGCCAGAACTGCATTTTTGTGTAAAAAATTACATTTTTTTACACAAAAATGCAGATCTGGCTCAAAATTTTTCATTTTCACAAGGAATGAAGGAGACAAAGCACCCAAAATCTGTGCCCCAATTTCTCCCGAGTACGGCAATGCCTCATGTGTGACCAAAAAATACCAGTTGGGTGCATGGCAGGACTCAGAAGGGAAGGAGTGATTTTTGGATTTTGCAGCACAGATTCTGGTTGAATGACCCCCGAAACACCCATACAGTGGAACCCCCCCACAAGTGACCCCATTTTGCAAACTACACCCTTCAGGGAATTCATCAAGGGGTATAGTGTACATTTCAAACCCCCCGGGGTTTCACCAATTTTGATACAACTGAGCTGTGAAAATGAAAAATTTATTTTTTTCATTTTCACTGCCCAGTTGTATCAAAATTGGTGAAACCCCTGGGGGTTTGAAATGTACACTATACCCCTAGATGAATTCCCTGAAGGGTGTAGTTTGCAAAATGGGGTCACTTGTGGGGGGATTCCACTGTATTGGTGCTTCGGGGGTCTTGCTAATGCGACATAGCACCCACCATTCATTCCGCCACCAAAAATCACTCCTTCCCTTCTGAGTCCAGCCATGCACCCAACTGGTATTTTTTGGTCACACGTGAGGCATTGCCGTACTCGGGAGAAATTGGGGCACAGATTTTGGGGTGCTTTGTCTCCTTCATTCCTTGTGAAAATAAAAAATTTTGAGCCAGAACTGCATTTTTGTGTAAAAAATTACATTTTTTTACACAAAAATGCAGATCTGGCTCAAAATTTTTCATTTTCACAAGGAATGAAGGAGACAAAGCACCCCAAAATCTGTGCCCCAATTTCTCCCGAGTACGGCAATGCCTCATGTGTGACCAAAAAATACCAGTTGGGTGCATGGCAGGACTCAGAAGGGAAGGAGTGATTTTTGGATTTTGCAGCACAGATTCTGGTTGAATGACCCCCGAAACACCCATACAGTGGAACCCCCCCACAAGTGACCCCATTTTGCAAACTACACCCTTCAGGGAATTCATCAAGGGGTATAGTGTACATTTCAAACCCCCAGGGGTTTCACCAATTTTGATACAACTGAGCTGTGAAAATGAAAATTTTTTTTTTTCATTTTCACTGCCCAGTTGTACCACAATTGGTGAAACCCCTGGGGGTTTGAAATGTACACTATACCCCTAGATGAATTCCCTGAAGGGTGTAGTTTGCAAAATGGGGTCACTTGTGGGGGGGTACCTAACTTTTAGCATCTTATGGTGCCTAGAAACCTACATGGTTCCTAAAAAATAATCTCATAAAAAGGAGGCTCCAAAATCAAGTAGGTGCTCCTTCTATTATGAAGCCTGTGGTTTGGTCACCGTGCACACTAGGGCCACATATAGGATATTTATGAAAACCAAAGAATTGGGGGAATCAATTTTTAGTCACATTTCTCTAGTAAAATGTACTGTGTTCCTTAGAAAAATGTATTAAATTTGCAAATCTGCAAAAAAAATGAAATTTTGAAATTTCACCTACACTTTGTTTTAATTCCTGTGAAACACCTAAAGGGTTAACAAACTTCCAAAATGCTGTTTTGAATACTGTGAGGGGTGCAGTTTTTGAAATGGCATCATTTATGGGGGTGTCTCACATACAAGTCCCTCAAAGTCACATCAGAACTGAACTGGTCCCTAAAAAAATCAGTGTTTGAAATTTTCTTGAAAATTTGAGAATTTGCTATTCATATTTGAAGCCTCCTAGTGTCCAAAAAAATTAAAAGGAAGTTGAAATAATGATGGCAACATAAAGTAGACATATGGTCTATGTTAGTTATTAACTATTTTGAGTGGTATGATTATTTGTCTCACAAGCAGAAAATTTAACATTTTGCAAATCGCTAAATTTTCCATTTTTTCACGACATTTTGGTATTTTTCACAAAAAAACACAGACTGTATCGACCCAAATTTACCACTAATTTGAAGTACAATGTGTCACGAAAAAACAATCTCAAAATCACTGGGATAAGTAAAAGCAAAAAAAAGTTATCCCCACTTAAGTGAGACATGTCAGATTTGAAAAAAATGGCTCTGTCAGGAACGCAAAAACTAGCTCTGTCAGGAAGGGGTTAATATTGCGCGATGAACGAACACATGTATATGTAAAAAAGGAGTTAATGAATTGGGTAAAAATGGACTTAGACACATCACAATAGGAAGAGAAAAAGTTGATCATAAATATATATATATATATATTTTTTTTATTATTTGAGCACGAAAAGTTCCAGGTACTTCTGATAAACTCTTGATAGAATACTCGGAGGATTGACTTTATATCAGACTGTGTTAAATGTCCAATAACAGGCACTTAGCAAGGATAAGACAATAGCACCAAGACATAGCGACTAAAAAGGCATGCCCACCATAAATATTCTAACCTAATATATACTATGACCCACCACCATATGTATTACTCACCAATGCCCGTAGCCATACGAACTCTACCGGACTTGACTGACTTGCATGATGTAAATGTTATAAATGTATTGTATGTAAATTTGTCTTTCGTAACTTCTTTGTATTTCTATGTCAGCTCACATGCTCTTTTTGTCAGCTGTACGTGTAAGATTTTAAAAATATAAATAAAAAGAGTCTCATGCTCTACCGACTGAGTAAGCCAGGCTTGGTTACTGTGGTGTGACAAAAAGGCCACTCAAGCCAAGGAGTGCCCTACAAGCTATTAAAGTAGATCTAGGCTACCACATTCAGTACACTGAGATTCATGCTTGGTTTCACACATTGATGAAAATGGGTAAGTAACCATGCAGTAAAATGTGAAGCATTGGTTGTTCAGTGGTAGAATTCTCGCCTGCCACGCGAAAGGCCCGGGTTCGGTTCCTGGCCAATGCAGTACTCAAATTTTACTGAAATTATGGTATATTTTGTTAAAGAGTGACTGGCTCTTTGCATTTTGGTGGTGCAGGTATAGAATTCCACATACAATAAATTAATGGCAGAATCTTGTGGTTTAGTGGTAGAATTCCCACCTGCCAAGAGAGAGGTCTGGATCTGAAAAGGGAATAAACACCAAACAAATGTTGTACTAAAAGCATATGACTCTTAGCTTGGGAGTTTTATTTCTATTGACTAAGCTGGCCAGGCTTTGTTACAGTGTTGTAGCATCAAGGCAAGGCAACGCTTGCTCTTCAATCTACACTATTAAACCAAAGCAAAGTTTCCACATTCAGTAGATCCTGATATTCCTGCATGGTTTCACCCACTGATGTACACCTGAAACAGCGATATATTTTGTTAAAGAGTGCCTGGCTCTTTGCATTTTGGTGGTGCAGGTATAGAATTCAACATACAATGATTTAGTGGTAGAATCTTGTGGTTTAGTGGTAGAATTCTCGCCTGCCATGAGGGAGGCATGGATTTGAAAAGGGAATAAACACCACCCAATGTTGTGCTCAAAGCAAATGACTCTTAGATTTGGAGTCTTATTCGCTATTGACTCAGATAGCTAGGCTTTTTTACAGTGTTATGGCATCATGGCAAGGCAAGGATTGCCCTTCAATCTATAAAACCAAAGCAAGGTTTCCACATTTAGTAGATCCTGAGATTCCTGCTTGGTTTCACACACTGATGTACACCTCTTTTAAGTTTCAAATAAAACACGTTTGGTTGTGTAGTGACAGAGACATCACCTATAGAATTCTGGGAAAAAACACCGCCCAACGTGGGGCTCGAACCCACGACCCTGAGATTAAGAGTCTCATGCTCTACCAACTAAGCTAGCCAGGCTTGGTTACTGTGGTGTGACAAAAAGGCCACTCAAGCCAAGGAGTGCCCTAAAAGCTATTAAAGTAGATCTAGGCTACCACATTCAGTACACTGAGATTCATGCTTGGTTTCACACATTGATAAAAATGTGTAAGTAACCATGGTGTAAAATGTGAAGCATTGGTTGTTCAGTGGTAGAATTCTCGCCTGCCACGCGGGAGGCCCGGGGTTCGATTCACGGCCAATGCAGTATTCAAGTTTTACTGAAATTATGGTATATTTTGTTAAAGAGTGGCTGGCTCTTTGCATTTTGGTGGTGCAGGTATAGAATTCCACATACAATAAATTAGTCTTAGAATCTTGTGGTTTAGTGGTAGAATTCCAACCTGCCAAGAGAGAGGTCTGGATCTGAAAAGGGAATAAACACCAAACAAATGTTGTACTGAAAGCATACGACTCTTAGCTTAGGAGTTTTATTTTTTATTGACTAAGCTGGCCAGGCTTTGTTACAGTGTTGTGGCATCAAGGCAAGGCAAGGCTTGCCCTTCAATCTACACTATTAAACCAAAGCAAAGTTTCCACATTCAGTAGATCCTGATATTCCTGCATGGTTTCACCCACTGATGTACACCTGAAATAGCGATATATTTTGTTAAAGAGTGCCTGGCTCTTTGCATTTTGGTGGTGCAGGTATAGAATTCAACATACAATGATTTAGTGGTAGAATCTTGTGGTTTAGTGGTAGAATTCTCGCCTGCCATGAGGGAGGCATGGATCTGAAAAGGGAATAAACACAACCCAATGTTGTGCTCAAATCAAATGACTCTTAGATTTGGAGTCTTATTCGCTATTGACTCAGCTAGCTAGGCTTTTTTACAGTGTTATGGCATAATGGCAAGGCAAGGATTGCCCTTCAATCTATAAAACCAAAGCAAGGTTCCACATTTAGTAGATCCTGAGATTCCTGCTTGGTTTCACACACTGATGTACACCTCTTTTAAGTTTCAAATAAAACACGTTTGGTTGTGTAGTGACAGAGATCTCGCCTGTAGAATTCTGGGAAAAAACACCGCCCAACGTGGGGCTCGAACCCACGACCCTGAGATTAAGAGTCTCATGCTCTACCGACTGAGCTAGCCAGGCTTAGTTACTGTGGTGTGACAAAAAGGCCACTCAAGCCAAGGAGTGCCCTACAAGCTATTAAAGTAGATCTAGGCTACCACATTCAGTACACTGAGATTCATGCTTGGTTTCACACATTGATGAAAATGGGTAAGTAACCATGCAGTAAAATGTGAAGCATTGGTTCTTCAGTGGTAGAATTCTCGCCTGCCACGCGGGAGGCCCTGGTTCGATTCCCGGCCAATGCAGTACTCAAGTTTTACTGAAATTATGGTATATTTTGTTAAAGAGTGTCTGGCTCTTTGCATTTTGGTGGTGCAGGTATAGAATTCCACATACAATAAATTAATGTTAGAATCTTGTGGTTTAGTGGTAGAATTCCCACCTGCCAAGAGAGAGGTCTGGATCTGAAAAGGGAATAAACACCAAACAAATGTTGTACTAAAAGCATATGACTCTTAGCTTGGGAGTTTTATTTCTATTGACTTAGCTGGCCAGGCTTTGTTACAGTGTTGTAGCATCAAGGCAAGGCAACGCTTGCTCTTCAATCTACACTATTAAACCAAAGCAAAGTTTCCACATTCAGTAGATCCTGATATTACTGCATGGTTTCACCCACTGATGTACACCTGAAACAGCGATATATTTTGTTAAAGAGTGCCTGGCTCTTTGCATTTTGGTGGTGCAGGTATAGAATTCAACATACAATGATTTAGTGGTAGAATCTTGTGGTTTAGTGGTAGAATTCTCACCTGCCATGAGGGAGGCATGGATCTGAAAAGGGAATAAACACCACCCAATGTTGTGCTCAAAGCAAATGACTCTTAGATTTGGAGTCTTATTCGCTATTGACTCAGATAGCTATGCTTTTTTACAGTGTTATGGCATCATGGCAAGGCAAGGATTGCCCTTCAATCTATAAAACCAAAGCAAGGTTTCCACATTTAGTAGATCCTGAGATTCCTGCTTGGTTTCACACACTGATGTACACCTCTTTTAAGTTTCAAATAAAACACGTTTGGTTGTGTAGTGACAGAGATCTCGCCTGTAGAATTCTGGGAAAAAACACCGGCCAACGTGGGGCTCGAACCCACGACCCTGAGATTAAGAGTCTCATGCTCTACCGACTGAGCTAGCCAGGCTTGGTTACTGTTGTGTGACAAAAAGGCCACTCAAGCCAAGGAGTGCCCTACAAGCTATTAAAGTAGATCTAGGCTACCACATTCAGTACACTGAGATGCATGCTTGGTTTCACACATTGAGGAAAATGGGTAAGTAACCTTGAAGTAAAATGTGAAGCATTGGTTGTTCAGTGGTAGAATTCTTGCCTGCCATGCGGGAGGCCCGGGTTCGATTCCCGGCCAATGCAGTACTCAAGTTTTACTGAAATTATGGTATATTTTGTTAAAGAGTGGCTGGCTCTTTGCATTTTGGTGGTGCAGGTATAGAATTCCACATACAATAAATTAATGGTAGAATCTTGTGGTTTAGTGGTAGAATTCCCACCTGCCAAGAGAGAGGTCTGGATCTGAAAAGGGAATAAACACCAAACAAATGTTGTACTAAAAGCATATGACTCTTAGCTTGGGAGTTTTATTTCTATTGACTAAGCTGGCCAGGCTTTGTTACAGTGTTGTAGCATCAAGGCAAGGCAACGCTTGCTCTTCAATCTACACTATTAAACCAAAGCAAAGTTTCCACATTCAGTAGATCCTGATATTCCTGCATGGTTTCACCCACTGATGTACACCTGAAACAGCGATATATTTTGTTAAATAGTGCCTGGCTCTTTGCATTTTGGTGGTGCAGGTATAGAATTCAACATACAATGATTTAGTGGTAGAATCTTGTGGTTTAGTGGTAGAATTCTCGCCTGCCATGAGGGAGGCATGGATCTGAAAAGGGAATAAACACCACCCAATGTTGTGCTCAAAGCAAATGACTCAGATTTGGAGTCTTATTCGCTATTGACTCAGCTAGCTAGGCTTTTTTACAGTGTTATGGCATCATGGCAAGGCAAGGATTGCCCTTCAACCTATAAAACCAAAGCAAGGTTTCCACATTCAGTAGATCCTGAGATTCCTGCTTGGTATCACACACTGATGTACACCTCTTTTAAGTTTCAAATAAAACATGTTTGGTTGTGTAGTGACAGAGACCTCGCCTGTAGAATTCTGGGAAAAAACACTGCCCAACGTGGGGCTCGAATCCACGACCCTGAGATTAAGAGTCTTATGCTCTACCGACTGAGCTAGCCAGGCTTGGTTACTGTGGTGTGACAAAAAGGCCACTCAAGCCAAGGAGTGCCCTACAAGCTATTAAAGTAGATCTAGGCTACCACATTCAGTACACTGAGATTCATGCTTGGTTTCACACATTGATAAAGTAAAATGTGAAGCATTGGTTGTTCAGTGGTAGAATTCTCGCCTGCCACGCGGGAGGCCCGGGTTCGATTCCCGGCCAATGCAGTACTCAAGTTTTACTGAAATTATGGTATATTTTGTTAAAGAGTGGCTGGCTCTTTGCATTTTGGTGGTGCAGGTATAGAATTCCACATACAATAAATTAGTCTTAGAATCTTGTGGTTTAGTGGTAGAATTCCCACCTGCCAAGAGAGAGGTCTGGATCTAAAAAGGGAATAAATACCAAACAAATGTTGTACTGAAAGCATAGGACTCTTAGCTTGGGAGTTTTATTTCTATTGACTAAGCTGGACAGGCTTTGTTACAGTGTTGTGGCACAGTAATGTGTAAGTAACCATGGTGTAAAATGTGAAGCATTGGTTGTTCAGTGGTAGAATTCTCGCCTGCCACGCGGGATGCCCGGGGTTCGATTCCCGGCCAATGCAGTACTCAAGTTTTACTGAAATGATGGTATATTTTGTTAAAGAGTGGCTGGCTCTTTGCATTTTGGTGGTGCAGGTATAGAATTCCACATACAATAAATTAGTCTTAGAATATTGTAGTTTAGTGGTAGAATTCCCACCTGCCAAGAGAGAGGTCTGGATCTGAAAAGGGAATAAACACCAAACAAATGTTGTACTGAAAGCATATGACTCTTAGCTTGGGAGTTTTATTTCTATTGACTAAGCTGGCCAGGCTTTGTTACAGTGTTGTGGCAACAAGGCAAGGCAAGGCTTGTCCTTCAATCTACACTATTAAACCAAAGCAAAGTTTCCACATTCAGTAGATCCTGATATTCCTGCATGGTTTCACCCACTTATGTACACCTGAAACAGCGATATATTTTGTTAAAGAGTGCCTGGCTCTTTGCATTTTGGTGGTGCAGGTATAGAATTCACATTACAATGATTTAGTGGTAGAATCTTGTGGTTTAGTGGTAGAATCCTCGCCTGCCATGAGGGAGGCATGGATCTGAAAAGGGAATAAACACCACCCAATGTTGTGCTCAAAGCAAATGACTCTTAGATTTGGAGTCTTATTCGCTATTGACTTAGCTAGCTAGGATTTTTTACAGTGTTATGGCATAATGGCAAGGCAAGGATTGCCCTTTAATCTATAAAACCAAAGCAAGGTTCCACATTTAGTAGATCCTGAGATTCCTGCATGGTTTCACACACTGATGTACACCTCTTTTAAGTTTCAAATAAAACACGTTTGGTTGTGTAGTGACAGAGATCTCGCCTGTAGAATTCTGGGAAAAAACACCTCCCAACGTGGGGCTCAAACCGACGACCCTGAGATTAAGAGTCTCATGCTGTACCGACTGAGCTAGCCAGGATTGGTTACTGTGGTGTGACATAAAGGCCACTCAAGCCAAGGAGTGCCCTACAAGCTATTAAAGTAGATCTAGGCTACCACATTCAGTACACTGAGATTCATGCTTGGTTTCACACATTGATGAAAATGTGGTAGTAACCATGAAGTATAATGTGAAGCATTGGTTGTTCAGTGGTAGAATTCTCGCCTGCCACGCGGGAGGCCCGGGTTAGATTCCCGGCCAATGCAGTACTCAAGTTTTACTGAAATTATGGTATATTTTGTTAAAGAGTGTCTGGCTCTTTGCATTTTGGTGGTGCAGGTATAGAATTCCACATACAATAAATTAGTGGTAGAATCTTGTGGTTTAGTGGTAGAATTCCCACCTGCCAAGAGAGAGGTCTGGATCTGAAAAGGGAATAAACACCAAACAAATGTTGTACTAAAAGCATATGACTCTTAGCTTGGGAGTTTTATTTCTATTGACTAAGCTGGCCAGGCTTTGTTACAGTGTTGTAGCATCAAGGCAAGGCAACGCTTGCTCTTCAATCTACACTATTAAAACAAAGCAAAGTTTCCACATTCAGTAGATCCTGATATTCCTGCATGGTTTCACCCACTGATGTACACCTGAAACAGCTATATATTTTGTTAAAGAGTGCCTGGCTCTTTGCATTTTGGTGGTGCAGGTATAGAATTCAACATGCAATGATTTAGTGGTAGAATCTTGTGGTTTAGTGGTAGAATTCTCGCCTGCCATGAGGGAGGCATGGATCTGAAAAGGGAATAAACACCACCCAATGTTGTGCTCAAAGCAAATGACTCTTAGATTTGGAGTCTTATTCGCTATTGACTTAGATAGCTAGGCTTTTTTACAGTGTTATGGTATCATGGCAAGGCAAGGATTGCCCTTCAACCTATAAAACCAAAGCAAGGTTTCCAGATTTAGTAGATCCTGAGATTCCTGCTTGGTTTCACACACTGATGTACACCTCTTTTAAGTTTCAAATAAAACACGTTTGGTTGTGTAGTGACAGAGATCTCGCCTGTAGAATTCTTGGAAAAAACACCGCCCAACGTGAGGCTCGAACCCCCGACCCTGAGATTAAGAGTCTCATGCTCTACCGACTGAGCTAGCCTGGCTTTGTTACTGTGATGTGACAAAAAGGCCACTCAAGCCAAGGAGTGCCCTACAAGCTATTAAAGTAGATCTAGGCCACCACATTCAGTACACTGAGATGCATGCTTGGTTTCACACATTGAGGAAAATGGGTAAGTAACTGTGAAGTAAAATGTGAAGCATTGGTTGTTCAGTGGTAGAATTCTCGCCTGCCACGCGGGAGGCCCGGGTTCGATTCCAGGCCAATGCAGTACTCAAGTTTTACTGAAATTATGGTATATTTTGTTAAAGAGTGGCTGGCTCTTTGCATTTTGGTGGTGCAGGTATAGAATTCCACATACAATAAATTAATGGTAGAATCTTGTGGTTTAGTGGTAGAATTCCCACCTGCCAAGAGAGAGGTCTGGATCTGAAAAGGGAATAAACACCAAACAAATGTTGTACTAAAAGCATATGACTCTTAGCTTGGGAGTTTTATTTCTATTGACTAAGCTGGCCAGGCTTTGTTACAGTGTTGTAGCATCAAGGCAAGGCAACGCTTGCTCTTCAATCTACACTATTAAACCAAAGCAAAGTTTCCACATTCAGTAGATCCTGATATTCCTGCATGGTTTCACCCACTGATGTACACCTGAAACAGCGATACATTTTGTTAAATAGTGCCTGGCTCTTTGCATTTTGGTGGTGCAGGTATAGAATTCAACATACAATGATTTAGTGGTAGAATGTTGTGGTTTAGTGGTAGAATTCTCGCCTGCCATGAGGGAGGCATGGATCTGAAAAGGGAATAAACACCACCCAATGTTGTGCTCAAAGCAAATGACTCTTAGATTTGGAGTCTTATTCGCTATTGACTCAGATAGCTAGGCTTTTTTACAGTGTTATGGCATCATGGCAAGGCAAGGATTGCCCTTCAACCTATAAAACCAAAGCAAGGTTTCCACATTCAGTAGATCCTGAGATTCCTGCTTGGTATCACACACTGATGTACACCTCTTTTAAGTTTCAAATAAAACATGTTTGGTTGTGTAGTGACAGAGACCTCGCCTGTAGAATTCTGGGAAAAAACACTGCCCAACGTGGGGCTCGAATCCACGACCCTGAGATTAAGAGTCTTATGCTCTACCGACTGAGCTAGCCAGGCTTGGTTACTGTGGTGTGACAAAAAGGCCACTCAAGCCAAGGAGTGCCCTACAAGCTATTAAAGTAGATCTAGGCTACCACATTCAGTACACTGAGATTCATGCTTGGTTTCACACATTGATAAAGTAAAATGTGAAGCATTGGTTGTTCAGTGGTAGAATTCTCGCCTGCCACGCGGGAGGCCCGGGTTCGATTCCCGGCCAATGCAGTACTCAAGTTTTACTGAAATTATGGTATATTTTGTTAAAGAGTGGCTGGCTCTTTGCATTTTGGTGGTGCAGGTATAGAATTCCACATACAATAAATTAGTCTTAGAATCTTGTGGTTTAGTGGTAGAATTCCCACCTGCCAAGAGAGAGGTCTGGATCTAAAAAGGGAATAAATACCAAACAAATGTTGTACTGAAAGCATAGGACTCTTAGCTTGGGAGTTTTATTTCTATTGACTAAGCTGGACAGGCTTTGTTACAGTGTTGTGGCACAGTAATGTGTAAGTAACCATGGTGTAAAATGTGAAGCATTGGTTGTTCAGTGGTAGAATTCTCGCCTGCCACGCGGGATGCCCGGGGTTCGATTCCCGGCCAATGCAGTACTCAAGTTTTACTGAAATTATGGTATATTTTGTTAAAGAGTGGCTGGCTCTTTGCATTTTGGTGGTGCAGGTATAGAATTCCACATACAATAAATTAGTCTTAGAATATTGTAGTTTAGTGGTAGAATTCCCACCTGCCAAGAGAGAGGTCTGGATCTGAAAAGGGAATAAACACCAAACAAATGTTGTACTGAAAGCATATGACTCTTAGCTTGGGAGTTTTATTTCTATTGACTAAGCTGGCCAGGCTTTGTTACAGTGTTGTGGCAACAAGGCAAGGCAAGGCTTGTCCTTCAATCTACACTATTAAACCAAAGCAAAGTTTCCACATTCAGTAGATCCTGATATTCCTGCATGGTTTCACCCACTTATGTACACCTGAAACAGCGATATATTTTGTTAAAGAGTGCCTGGCTCTTTGCATTTTGGTGGTGCAGGTATAGAATTCACATTACAATGATTTAGTGGTAGAATCTTGTGGTTTAGTGGTAGAATCCTCGCCTGCCATGAGGGAGGCATGGATCTGAAAAGGGAATAAACACCACCCAATGTTGTGCTCAAAGCAAATGACTCTTAGATTTGGAGTCTTATTCGCTATTGACTTAGCTAGCTAGGATTTTTTACAGTGTTATGGCATAATGGCAAGGCAAGGATTGCCCTTTAATCTATAAAACCAAAGCAAGGTTCCACATTTAGTAGATCCTGAGATTCCTGCATGGTTTCACACACTGATGTACACCTCTTTTAAGTTTCAAATAAAACACGTTTGGTTGTGTAGTGACAGAGATCTCGCCTGTAGAATTCTGGGAAAAAACACCTCCCAACGTGGGGCTCAAACCGACGACCCTGAGATTAAGAGTCTCATGCTGTACCGACTGAGCTAGTCAGGATTGGTTACTGTGGTGTGACATAAAGGCCACTCAAGCCAAGGAGTGCCCTACAAGCTATTAAAGTAGATCTAGGCTACCACATTCAGTACACTGAGATTCATGCTTGGTTTCACACATTGATGAAAATGTGGTAGTAACCATGAAGTATAATGTGAAGCATTGGTTGTTCAGTGGTAGAATTCTCGCCTGCCACGCGGGAGGCCCGGGTTAGATTCCCGGCCAATGCAGTACTCAAGTTTTACTGAAATTATGGTATATTTTGTTAAAGAGTGTCTGGCTCTTTGCATTTTGGTGGTGCAGGTATAGAATTCCACATACAATAAATTAGTGGTAGAATCTTGTGGTTTAGTGGTAGAATTCCCACCTGCCAAGAGAGAGGTCTGGATCTGAAAAGGGAATAAACACCAAACAAATGTTGTACTAAAAGCATATGACTCTTAGCTTGGGAGTTTTATTTCTATTGACTAAGCTGGCCAGGCTTTGTTACAGTGTTGTAGCATCAAGGCAAGGCAACGCTTGCTCTTCAATCTACACTATTAAAACAAAGCAAAGTTTCCACATTCAGTAGATCCTGATATTCCTGCATGGTTTCACCCACTGATGTACACCTGAAACAGCTATATATTTTGTTAAAGAGTGCCTGGCTCTTTGCATTTTGGTGGTGCAGGTATAGAATTCAACATGCAATGATTTAGTGGTAGAATCTTGTGGTTTAGTGGTAGAATTCTCGCCTGCCATGAGGGAGGCATGGATCTGAAAAGGGAATAAACACCACCCAATGTTGTGCTCAAAGCAAATGACTCTTAGATTTGGAGTCTTATTCGCTATTGACTTAGATAGCTAGGCTTTTTTACAGTGTTATGGTATCATGGCAAGGCAAGGATTGCCCTTCAACCTATAAAACCAAAGCAAGGTTTCCAGATTTAGTAGATCCTGAGATTCCTGCTTGGTTTCACACACTGATGTACACCTCTTTTAAGTTTCAAATAAAACACGTTTGGTTGTGTAGTGACAGAGATCTCGCCTGTAGAATTCTTGGAAAAAACACCGCCCAACGTGAGGCTCGAACCCCCGACCCTGAGATTAAGAGTCTCATGCTCTACCGACTGAGCTAGCCTGGCTTTGTTACTGTGATGTGACAAAAAGGCCACTCAAGCCAAGGAGTGCCCTACAAGCTATTAAAGTAGATCTAGGCCACCACATTCAGTACACTGAGATGCATGCTTGGTTTCACACATTGAGGAAAATGGGTAAGTAACTGTGAAGTAAAATGTGAAGCATTGGTTGTTCAGTGGTAGAATTCTCGCCTGCCACGCGGGAGGCCCGGGTTCGATTCCAGGCCAATGCAGTACTCAAGTTTTACTGAAATTATGGTATATTTTGTTAAAGAGTGGCTGGCTCTTTGCATTTTGGTGGTGCAGGTATAGAATTCCACATACAATAAATTAATGGTAGAATCTTGTGGTTTAGTGGTAGAATTCCCACCTGCCAAGAGAGAGGTCTGGATCTGAAAAGGGAATAAACACCAAACAAATGTTGTACTAAAAGCATATGACTCTTAGCTTGGGAGTTTTATTTCTATTGACTAAGCTGGCCAGGCTTTGTTACAGTGTTGTAGCATCAAGGCAAGGCAACGCTTGCTCTTCAATCTACACTATTAAACCAAAGCAAAGTTTCCACATTCAGTAGATCCTGATATTCCTGCATGGTTTCACCCACTGATGTACACCTGAAACAGCGATACATTTTGTTAAATAGTGCCTGGCTCTTTGCATTTTGGTGGTGCAGGTATAGAATTCAACATACAATGATTTAGTGGTAGAATGTTGTGGTTTAGTGGTAGAATTCTCGCCTGCCATGAGGGAGGCATGGATCTGAAAAGGGAATTAACACCACCCAATGTTGTGCTCAAAGCAAATGACTCTTAGATTTGGAGTCTTATTCGCTATTGACTCAGATAGCTAGGCTTTTTTACAGTGTTATGGCATCATGGCAAGGCAAGGACTGCCCTTCAATCTATAAAACCAAAGCAAGGTTTCCACATTTAGTAGATCCTGAGATTCCTGCTTGGTTTCACACACTGATGTACACCTCTTTTAAGTTTCAAATAAAACACGTTTTGTTGTGTAGTGACAGAGATCTCGCCTGTAGAATTCTGGGAAAAAACACCGCCCAACGTGGGGCTCGAACCCACGACCCTGAGATTAAGAGTCTCATGCTCTACCGACTGAGCTTGGTTACTGTGGTATGACAAATAGGCCACTCACAGTGGACAGGAAGCCAACAGATGAGCGGAAGAACCGCAGTACATGCAAAGATTCTCACGGCGTCTACGGGACTTTTCCTCCACGGAAAGCCGAGAGCGGTTGATCTGCATGGGTTCGTCTGGTGGTGTGGTTGTGGAAGGCCCAGATCTAGGAACAGGAACAGCGTTGGTGGTGAGACGAGGGTGGAGACGATCGGAGCGATTTCTCTCTAGTTGACGCTCCTGCATCCGTAGATCTACTTTGTTGCACAAGGAGATGAGTTCAGCTAAAGTAGCAGGAGAGTCATGGGTAGTTAATTCGTCCTTGATATGACCTGCCAGCCCATTCCAGAAGGCGGAGACGAGAGCCTCTTCGTTCCACTTTAATTCCGAAGCCAGAGTCTGGAACTGCACAGCATATTGTCCCACTGAACGACTACCCTGGCGAATCCTCAGGATCTCAGTAGCGGCAGACGACACTCTGCCAGGTTCGTCGAAGATGCGACGGAAAGAGGTAATAAAAGCTTCATAGTCATTGAGCAGGGGATCAGCACGTTCCCAGAGAGGGGACACCCAGTCCAAAGCCGACCCTGCCAGGAGAGACACAATATAAGCCACCTTTGCCTTGGAAGTAGGAAAGTGAGAAGACTGTAAGGTGAAATGCACATCGCATTGGTTCAGAAACCCACGGCATCCTTTCGGAGAACCATCATATTTGCTGGGGGTTGGTAATTGCATGTGATGAGGAACTATTGGTCCAGGTGTAGAAACAGGGACTGGAACCTCTGGAGCTGAAGCCACAGAAACTGAGGGAGCTGTCTGGGGCGGAGCCAAGACCTGAAGGAATTGAGCCACTTGACGTTGGGTAGCCTCCACTTGCTCCAGACGAGCCATGATGCTGTGAAGTGCGTCCGCCATGGAAGCCTGTTCTTCACCCGACTCCATCGGGTCAGTACAGACTGTCACAACTGAAGGGCTGGATGAAGTCGTGTGGTGTGTAGCAACCGGAGACGGACCAGAGGAGGAAGGATTAAATCGTGCAGGTTTAATAATAGAATTCATAAATGAAATAATACACACTTGAATACTTTCTTAAAGTGGCAGTTAGTGGTAATAAGAATTGAGCCAGCACGGCACTTTGAAAGAAGAAAAAGTTCATTGAAACAATAACAGTTCACGTACTGCGGACAGCAGGCTGGGGTCTTGAGAAATGAAGAAATCCGGAAAGAGAATGTACTTGATGGTAATGAGGGATCCTTGAAGACTGAAAGAAGCTGGATGATGACAGAAGAATAGGAAGTTGCTTGGAAGCAGACGGCTTGAAGGGCTTAGGCCAGGAAGCTCAGGGATGCAGGCAGAGACCAGACTGTGGAGAGAACTGGCAGCGATGGGGTTAAGCTGAATCGAGTCCAACACAGAGCACTGAAGCAAGGCACCAAGTCAGGAGAGGTGAGTCAGAGAGCTGGAGTCAGCTAAGAGCTGTGAACGCCTCTGGAGACTCTTTGTACTGACACTGAACAGGCCTAGGCAGATCCCTTATATCCCTAGAGGGCGGCTGCCATTGGCTGTCAGGTCAGTATGGGTGGAAAACTCAGACAAGGACCAATCTGCTATTTGCCCTTAACCAAGATGGCGGCGCCGGCCTCCCGGCACCCCTACAGCACATACCGCTACACTTGCCGGTGTCCCACGCTGCCTGCTGCCCACCAGACTGCCGTTGCCTGCTGCCGCTGAACTGGAGACCACTACACGCTAGCCGACGGCGGGCGCGAACGGGTGAGTAGGAAGCCCGCCGCGCACCGCCGCGGCTGAGTGTGACAGCTGGCCAGGCTTTGTTACAGTATTGTGGCATCAAGGCAAGGCAAGGCTTGTCCTTCAATCTACACTATTAAACCAAAGCAAAGTTTCCACATTCAGTAGATCCTGATATTCCTGCATGGTTTCACCCACTGATGTACACCTGAAACAGCGATATATTTTGTTAAAGAGTGCCTGGCTCTTTGCATTTTGGTGGTGCAGGTATAGAATTCAACATACAATGATTTAGTGGTAGAATCTTGTGGTTTAGTGGTAGAATTCTCGCCTGCCATGAGGGAGGCATGGATCTGAAAAGCGAATAAACACCAACCAATGTTGTGCTCAAAGCAAATGACTCAGATTTGGAGTCTTATTCGCTATTGACTCAGCTAGCTAGGCTTTTTTACAGTGTTATGGCATCATGGCAAGGCAAGGATTGCCCTTCAACCTATAAAACCAAAGCAATGTTTCCACATTAAGTAGATCCTGAGATTCCTGCTTGGTTTCACACACTGATGTACACCTCTTTTAAGTTTCAAATAAAACACGTTTGGTTGTGTAGTGACAGAGACCTCACCTGTAGAATTCTGGGAAAAAACACCGCCCAACGTGGGGCTCGAACCCACGACCCTGAGATTAAGAGTCTCATGCTCTACCGATTGAGATAGCCAGGCTTCACACACTAATGTACACCTCTTTTAAGTTTCAAATAAAACACGTTTGGTTGTGTAGTGACAGAGATCTAGCCTGTAGAATTCGGGGAAAAAAACCCACCCAACGTGGGGCTCGAACCCACGACCCTGAGATTAAGAGTCTCATGCTCTACCGACTGAGCTAGCCAGGCGTGGTTACTGTGGTGTGACAAAAAGGCCACTCAAGCCAAGGAGTGCCCTACAAGCTATTAAAGTAGATCTAGGCTACCACATTCAGTACACTGAGATTCATTCTTGGTTTCACACATTGATAAAAATGTGTAAGTAACCATGGTGTAAAATGTGAAGCATTGGTTGTTCAGTGGTAGAATTCTCGCCTGCCACGCGGGAGGCCCAGGGTTCGATTCCCGGCCAATGCAGTACTCAAGTTTTACTGAAATTATGGTATATTTTGTTAAAGTTTGGCTGGCTCTTTGCATTTTGGTGGTGCAGGTATAGAATTCCACATACAATAAATTAATGGTAGAATCTTGTGGTTTAGTGGTAGAATTCCCACCTGCCAAGAGAGAGGTCTGGATCTGAAAAGGGAATAAACACCAAACAAATGTTGTACTAAAAGCATATGACTCTTAGCTTGGGAGTTTTATTTCTATTGACTAAGCTGGCCAGGCTTTGTTACAGTGTTGTAGCATCAAGGCAAGGCAACGCTTGCTCTTCAATCTACACTATTAAACCAAAGCAAAGTTTCCACATTCAGTAGATCCTGATATTCCTGCATGGTTTCACCCACTGATGTACACCTGAAACAGCGATACATTTTGTTAAATAGTGCCTGGCTCTTTGCATTTTGGTGGTGCAGGTATAGAATTCAACATACAATGATTTAGTGGTAGAATGTTGTGGTTTAGTGGTAGAATTCTCGCCTGCCATGAGGGAGGCATGGATCTGAAAAGGGAATAAACACCACCCAATGTTGTGCTCAAAGCAAATGACTCTTAGATTTGGAGTCTTATTCGCTATTGACTCAGATAGCTAGGCTTTTTTACAGTGTTATGGCATCATGGCAAGGCAAGGACTGCCCTTCAATCTATAAAACCAAAGCAAGGTTTCCACATTTAGTAGATCCTGAGATTCCTGCTTGGTTTCACACACTGATGTACACCTCTTTTAAGTTTCAAATAAAACACGTTTGGTTGTGTAGTGACAGAGATCTCGCCTGTAGAATTCTGGGAAAAAACATCGCCCAACGTGGGGCTCGAACCCACGACCATGAGATTAAGAGTCTCATGCTCTACCGACTGAGCTAGCCAGGCTTGGTTACTGTGATGTGACAAAAAGGCCACTCAAGCCAAGGAGTGCCCTACAAGCTATTAAAGTAGATCTAGGCTACCACATTCAGTACACTGAGATTCATGCTTGGTTTCACACATTGAGGAAAATGGGTAAGTAACCATGCAGTAAAATGTGAAGCATTGGTTGTTCAGTGGTAGAATTCTCGCCTGCCACGCGGGAGGCCCGGGTTCGATTCCCGGCCAATGCAGTACTCAAGTTTTACTGAAATTATGGTATATTTTGTTAAAGAGTGTCTGGCTCTTTGCATTTTGGTGGTGCAGGTATAGAATTCCACATACAATAAATTAGTCTTAGAATCTTGTGGTTTAGTGGTAGAATTCCCACCTGCCATCCTGAGATTCGTGCTTGGTTTCACACACTGATGTACACCTCTTTTAAGTTTCAAATAAAACACGTTTTGTTGTGTAGTGACAGAGATCTCGCCTGTAGAATTCTGGGAAAAAACACCGCCCAACGTGGGGCTCGAACCCACGACCCTGAGATTAAGAGTCTCATGCTCTACCGACTGAGCTTGGTTACTGTGGTATGACAAATAGGCCACTCACAGTGGACAGGAAGCCAACAGATGAGCGGAAGAACGGAAGAACCGCAGTACATGCAAAGATTCTCACGGCGTCTACGGGACTTTTCCTCCACGGAAAGCCGTGGTTGTGGAAGGCCCAGATCTAGGAACAGGAACAGCGTTGGTGGTGAGACGAGGGCGGAGACGATCGGAGCGATTTCTCTCTAGTTGACGCTCCTGCATCCGTAGATCTACTTTGTTGCACAAGGAGATGAGTTCAGCCAAAGTAGCAGGAGAGTCATGGGTAGTTAATTCGTCCTTGATACGACCTGCCAGCCCATTCCAGAAGGCGGAGACGAGAGCCTCTTCGTTCCACTTTAATTCCGAAGCCAGAGTCTGGAACTGCACAGCATATTGTCCCACTGAACGACTACCCTGGCGAATCCTCAGGATCTCAGTAGCGGCAGACGACACTCTGCCAGGTTCGTCGAAGATGCGATGGAAAGAGGTAATAAAAGCTTCATAATCATTGAGCAGGGGATCAGCACGTTCCCAGAGAGGGGACACCCAGTCCAAAGCCGACCCTGCCAGGAGAGACACAATATAAGCCACCTTTGCCTTGGAAGTAGGAAAGTGAGAAGACTGGAAGGTGAAATGCACATCGCATTGGTTCAGAAACCCACGGCATCCTTTCGGAGAACCATCATATTTGCTGGGGGTTGGTAATTGCATGTGATGAGGAACTATTGGTCCAGGTGTAGAAACAGGGACTGGAACCTCTGGAGCTGAAGCCACAGAAACTGAGGGAGCTGTCTGGGGCGGAGCCAAGACCTGAAGGAATTGAGCCACTTGACGTTGGGTAGCCTCTACTTGCTCCAGACGAGCCATGATGCTGTGAAGTGCGTCCGCCATGGAAGCCTGTTCTTCACCCGACTCCATCGGGTCAGTACAAACTGTCACAACTGAAGGGCTGGATGAAGTCGTGTGGTGTGTAGCAACCGGAGACGGACCAGAGGAGGAAGGATTAAATCGTGCAGGTTTAATAATAGAATTCATAAATGAAATAATACACACTTGAATACTTTCTTAAAGTGGCAGTTAGTGGTAATAAGAATTGAGCCAGCACGGCACTTTGAAAGAAGAAAAAGTTCATTGAAACAATAACAGTTCACGTACTGCGGACAGCAGGCTGGGGTCTTGAGAAATGAAGAAATCCGGAAAGAGAATGTACTTGATGGTAATGAGGGATCCTTGAAGACTGAAAGAAGCTGGATGATGACAGAAGAATAGGAAGTTGCTTGGAAGCAGACGGCTTGAAGGGCTTAGGCCAGGAAGCTCAGGGATGCAGGCAGAGACCAGACTGTGGAGAGAACTGGCAGCGATGGGGTTAAGCTGAATCGAGTCCAACACAGAGCACTGAAGCAAGGCACCAAGTCAGGAGAGGTGAGTCAGAGAGCCGGAGTCAGCTGGGAGCTGTGAACGCCTCTGGAGACTCTTTGTACTGACACTGAACAGGCCTAGGCAGATCCCTTATATCCCTAGAGGGCGGCTGCCATTGGCTGTCAGGTCAGTATGGGCGGAAAACTCAGACAAGGACCAATCTGCTATTTGCCCTTAACCAAGATGGCGGCGACGGCCTCCCGGCACCCCTACAGCACATACCGCTACACTTGCCGGCGTCCCACGCTGCCTGCTGCCCACCAGACTGCCGCTGCCTGCTGCCGCTGAACTGGAGACCACTACACGCTAGCCGACGGCGGGCGCGAACAGGTGAGTAGGAAGCCCGCCGCGCACCGCCGCGGCTGAGTGTGACAGCTGGCCAGGTTTTGTTACAGTATTGTGGCATCAAGGCAAGGCAAGGCTTGTCCTTCAATCTACACTATTAAACCAAAGCAAAGTTTCCACATTTAGTAGATCCTGATATTCCTGCATGGTTTCACCCACTGATGTACACCTGAAACAGCGATATATTTTGTTAAAGAGTGCCTGGCTCTTTGCATTTTGGTGGTGCAGGTATAGAATTCAACATACAATGATTTAGTGGTAGAATCTTGTGGTTTAGTGGTAGAATTCTCGCCTGCCATGAGGGAGGCATGGATCTGAAAAGCGAATAAACACCACCCAATGTTGTGCTCAAAGCAAATGACTCAGATTTGGAGTCTTATTCGCTATTGACTCAGCTAGCTAGGCTTTTTTACAGTGTTATGGCATCATGGCAAGGCAAGGATTGCCCTTCAACCTATAAAACCAAAGCAATGTTTCCACATTAAGTAGATCCTGAGATTCCTGCTTGGTTTCACACACTGATGTACACCTCTTTTAAGTTTCAAATAAAACACGTTTGGTTGTGTAGTGACAGAGACCTCACCTGTAGAATTCTGGGAAAAAACACCGCCCAATGTGGGGCTCGAACCCACGACCCTGAGATTAAGAGTCTCATGCTCTACCGACTGAGATAGCCAGGCTTCACACACTAATGTACACCTCTTTTAAGTTTCAAATAAAACACGTTTGGTTGTGTAGTGACAGAGATCTAGCCTGTAGAATTCTGGGAAAAAAACCCGCCCAACGTGAGGCTCGAACCCACGACCCTGAGATTAAGAGTCTCATGCTCTACCGACTGAGCTAGCCAGGCGTGGTTACTGTGGTGTGACAAAAAGGCCACTCAAGCCAAGGAGTGCCCTACAAGCTATTAAAGTAGATCTAGGCTACCACATTCAGTACACTGAGATTCATTCTTGGTTTCACACATTGATAAAAATGTGTAAGTAACCATGGTGTAAAATGTGAAGCATTGGTTGTTCAGTGGTAGAATTCTCGCCTGCCACGCGGGAGGCCCAGGGTTCGATTCCCGGCCAATGCAGTACTCAAGTTTTACTGAAATTATGGTATATTTTGTTAAAGTTTGGCTGGCTCTTTGCATTTTGGTGGTGCAGGTATAGAATTCCACATACAATAAATTAGTCTTAGAATCTTGTGGTTTAGTGGTAGAATTCCCACCTGCCAAGAGAGAGGTCTGGATCTGAAAAGGGAATAAACACCAAACAAATGTTGTACTGAAAGCATATGACTCTTAGCTTGGGAGTTTTATTTCTATTGACTAAGCTGGCCAGGCTTTGTTACAGTGTTGTGGCATCAAGGCAAGGCAAGGCTTGCCCTTCAATCTACACTATTAAACCAAAGCAAAGTTTCCACATTCAGTAGATTCTGATATTCCTGCATGGTTTTACCCACTGATGTACACCTGAAACAGCGATATATTTTGTTAAAGAGTGCCTGGCTCTTTGCATTTTGGTGGTGCAGGTATAGAATTCAACATACAATGATTTAGTGGTAGAATCTTGTGGTTTAGTGGTAGAATTCTCGCCTGCCATGAGGGAGGCATGGATCTGAAAAGGGAATAAACACCACCCAATGTTGTGCTCAAAGCAAATGACTCTTAGATTTGGAGTCTTATTTGCTATTGACTCAGCTAGCTAGGCTTTTTTACAGTGTTATGGCATAATGGCAAGGCAAGGATTGCCCTTCAATCTATAAAACCAAAACTAGGTTTCCACATTTAGTAGATCCTGAGATTCCTGCTTGGTTTCACACACTGATGTACACCTCTTTTAAGTTTCAAATAAAACAGGTTTGGTTGTGAAGTGACAGAGATCTCGCCTGTAGAATTCTGGGAAAAAACACCGCCCAACGTGGGGCTCGAACCCATGACCCTGAGATTAAGAGTCTCATGCTCTACCGACTGAGCTAGCCAGGCTTGGTTACTGTGATTTGACAAAAAGGCCACTAAAGCCAAGGAGTACAATACAAGCTATTAAAGTAGATCTAGGCTACCACATTCAGTACACTGAGATGCATGCTTGGTTTCACACATTGAGGAAAATGGGTAAGTAACCGTGAAGTAAAATGTGAAGCATTGGCTGTTCAGTGGTAGAGTTCTCGCCTGCCTCGCGGGAGCCCCGGGTTCGATTCCCGGCCAATGCAGTACTCAAGTTTTACTGAAATTATGGTATATTTTGTTAAAGAGTGTCTGGCTCTTTGCATTTTGGTGGTGCAGGTATAGAATTCCACATACAATAAATTAATGTTAGAATCTTGTGGTTAAGTGGTAGAATTCCCACCTGCCAAGAGAGAGGTCTGGATTCCCGGCCAATGCAGTACTCAAGTTTTACTGAAATTATGGTATATTTTGTTAAAGAGTGTCTGGCTCTTTGCATTTTGGTGGTGCAGGTATAGAATTCCACATACAATAAATTAATAGTAGAATCTTGTGGTTTAGTGGTAGAATTCCCACCTGCTAAGAGAAAGGTCTGAATCTGAAAAGGGAATAAACACCAAACAAATGTTGTACTAAAAGCATATGACTCTTAGCTTGGGAGTTTTATTTCTATTGACTAAGCTGGCCAGGCTTTGTTACAGTGTTGCAGCATCAAGGCAAGGCAACGCTTGCTCTTCAATCTACACTATTAAACCAAAGCAAAGTTTCCACATTCAGTAGATCCTGATATTCCTGCATGGTTTCACCCACTGATGTACACCTGAAACAGCGATATATTTTGTTAAAGAGTGCCTGGCTCTTTGCATTTTGGTGGTGCAGGTATAGAATTCAACATACAATGATTTAGTGGTAGAATCTTGTGGTTTAGTGGTAGAATTCTCGCCTGCCATGAGGGAGGCATGGATCTGAAAAGGGAATAAACACCACCCAATGTTGTGCTCAAAGCAAATGACTCTTAGATTTGGAGTCCTTTTCGCTATTGACTCAGATAGCTAAGCTTTTTTACAGTGTTATGGCATCATGGCAAGGCAAGGATTGCCCTTCAATTTATAAAACCAAAGCAAGGTTTCCACATTTAGTAGATCCTGAGATTCCTGCTTGGTTTCACACACTGATGTACACCTCTTTTAAATTTCAAATAAAACACGTTTGGTTGTGTAGTGCCTGTAGAATTCTGGGAAAAAACACCACCCAACGTGGGGCTCGAACCCACGACCCTGAGATTAAGAGTCTCATGCTCTACCGACTGAGCTAGCCAGGCTTGGCTACTGTGATTTGACAAAAAGGCCACTCAAGCCAAGGAGTGCAATACAAGCTATTAAAGTAGATCTAGGCTACCACATTCAGTACACTGAGATGCATGCTTGGTTTCACACATTGAGGAAAATGGGTAAGTAACCGTGAAGTAATATGTGAAGCATTGGTTGTTCAGTGGTAGAATTCTCGCCTGCCACGCGGGAGGCCCGGGTTCGATTCCCGGCCAATGCAGTACTCAAGTTTTACTGAAATTATGGTATATTTTGTTAAAGAGTGTCTGGCTCTTTGCATTTTGGTGGTGCAGGTATAGAATTCCACATACAATAAATTAATGTTAGAATCTTGTGGTTTAGTGGTAGAATTCCCACCTGCCAAGAGAGAGGTCTGGATCTGAAAAGGGAATAAACACCAAACAAATGTTGTACTAAAAGCATATGACTCTTAGCTTGGGAGTTTTATTTCTATTGACTAAGCTGGCCAGGCTTTGTTACAGTGTTGTAGCATCAAGGCAAGGCAACGCTTGCTCTTCAATCTACACTATTAAACCAAAGCAAAGTTTCCACATTCAGTAGATCCTGATATTCCTGCATGGTTTCACCCACTGATGTACACCTGAAACAGCGATATATTTTGTTAAAGAGTGCCTGGCTCTTTGCATTTTGGTGGTGCAGGTATAGAATTCAACATACAATGATTTAGTGGTAGAATCTTGTGGTTTAGTGGTAGAATTCTCGCCTGCCATGAGGGAGGCATGGATCTGAAAAGGGAATAAACACCACCCAATGTTGTGCTCAAAGCAAATGACTCTTAGATTTGGAGTCTTATTCGCTATTGACTCAGATAGCTAGGCTTTTTTACAGTGTTATGGCATCATGGCAAGGCAAGGATTGCCCTTCAATCTATAAAACCAAAGCAAGGTTTCCACATTTAGTAGATCCTGAGGTTCCTGCTTGGTTTCACACACTGATGTACACCTCTTTTAAGTTTCAAATAAAACACGTTTGGTTGTGTAGTGACAGAGATCTCGCCTGTAGAATTCTGGGAAAAAACACCGCCCAACGTGGGGCTCGAACCCACGACCCTGAAATTAAGAGTCTCATGCTCTACCAACTGAGCTAGCAAGGATTGGTTACTGTGATTTGACAAAAATCACATCAGAGAGGTCTGGATCTGAAAAGGGAATAAACACCAAACAAATGTTGTACTAAAAGCATATGACTCTTAGCTTGGGAGTTTTATTTCTATTGACTAAGCTGGCCAGGCTTTGTTACAGTGTTGTAGCATCAAGGCAAGGCAACGCTTGCTCTTCAATCTACACTATTAAACCAAAGCAAAGTTTCCACATTCAGTAGATCCTGATATTCCTGCATGGTTTCACCCACTGATGTACACCTGAAACAGCGATATATTTTGTTAAAGAGTGCCTGGCTCTTTGCATTTTGGTGGTGCAGGTATAGAATTTAACATACAATGATTTAGTGGTAGAATCTTGTGGTTAAGTGGTAGAATTCTCGCCTGCCATGAGGGAGGCATGGATCTGAAAAGGGAATAAACACCACCCAATGTTGTGCTCAAAGCAAATGACTCTTAGATTTGGAGTCTTATTCGCTATTGACTCAGATAGCTAGGCTTTTTTACAGTGTTATGGCATCATGGCAAGGCAAGGATTGCCCTTCAATCTATAAAACCAAAGCAAGGTTTCCACATTTAGTAGATCCTGAGATTCCTGCTTGGTTTCACACACTGATGTACACCTCTTTTAAGTTTCAAATAAAACACGTTTGGTTGTGTAGTGACAGAGATCTCGCCTGTAGAATTCTGGGAAAAAACATTGCCCAATGTGGGGCTCGAACCCATGACCCTGAGATTAAGAGTTTCATGCTCTACCGACTGAGCTAGCCAGGCTTGGTTACTGTGATTTGACAAAAAGGCCACTCAAGCCAAGGAGTGCAATACAAGCTATTAAAGTAGATCTAGGCTACCACATTCAGTACACTGAGATGCATGCTTGGTTTCACACATTGAGGAAAATGGGTAAGTAACCGTGAAGTAAAATGTGAAGCATTGGTTGTTCAGTGGTAGAATTCTCGCCTGCCACACGGGAGGCCCGGGTTCGATTCCCGGCCAATGCAGTACTCAAGTTTTACTGAAATTATGGTATATTTTGTTAAAGAGTGTCTGGCTCTTTGCATTTTGGTGGTGCAGGTATAGAATTCCACATACAATAAATTAATGGTAGAATCTTGTGGTTTAGTGGTAGAATTCCCACCTGCCAAGAGAGAGGTCTGGATCTGAAAAGGGAATAAACACCAAACAAATGTTGTACTAAAAGCATATGACTCTTAGCTTGGGAGTTTTATTTCTATTGACTAAGCTGGCCAGGCTTTGTTACAGTGTTGTAGCATCAAGGCAAGGCAACGCTTGCTCTTCAATCTACACTATTAAACCAAAGCAAAGTTTCCACATTCAGTAGATCCTGATATTCCTGCATGGTTTCACCCACTGATGTACACCTGAAACAGCGATATATTTTGTTAAAGAGTGCCTGGCTCTTTGCATTTTGGTGGTGCAGGTATAGAATTCAACATACAATGATTTAGTGGTAGAATCTTGTGGTTTAGTGGTAGAATTCTCGCCTGCCATGAGGGAGGCATGGATCTGAAAAGGGAATAAACACCACCCAATGTTGTGCTCAAAGCAAATGACTCTTAGATTTGGAGTCCTTTTCGCTATTGACTCAGATAGCTAGGCTTTTTTACAGTGTTATGGCATCATGGCAAGGCAAGGATTGCCCTTCAATTTATAAAACCAAAGCAAGGTTTCCACATTTAGTAGATCCTGAGATTCCTGCTTGGTTTCACACACTGATGTACACCTCTTTTAAATTTCAAATAAAACACGTTTGGTTGTGTAGTGACAGAGATCTCGCCTGTAGAATTCTGGGAAAAAACACCACCTAACGTGGGGCTCGAACCCACGACCCTGAGATTAAGAGTCTCATGCTCTACCGACTGAGCTAGCCAGGCTTGGCTACTGTGATTTGACAAAAAGGCCACTCAAGCCAAGGAGTGCAATACAAGCTATTAAAGTAGATCTAGGCTACCACATTCAGTACACTGAGATGCATGCTTGGTTTCACACATTGAGGAAAATGGGTAAGTAACCGTGAAGTAATATGTGAAGCATTGGTTGTTCAGTGGTAGAATTCTCGCCTGCCACGCGGGAGGCCCGGGTTCGATTCCCGGCCAATGCAGTACTCAAGTTTTACTGAAATTATGGTATATTTTGTTAAAGAGTGTCTGGCTCTTTGCATTTTGGTGGTGCAGGTATAGAATTCCACATACAATAAATTAATGTTAGAATCTTGTGGTTTAGTGGTAGAATTCCCACCTGCCAAGAGAGAGGTCTGGATCTGAAAAGGGAATAAACACCAAACAAATGTTGTACTAAAAGCATATGACTCTTAGCTTGGGAGTTTTATTTCTATTGACTAAGCTGGCCAGGCTTTGTTACAGTGTTGTAGCATCAAGGCAAGGCAACGCTTGCTCTTCAATCTACACTATTAAACCAAAGCAAAGTTTCCACATTCAGTAGATCCTGATATTCCTGCATGGTGTCACCCACTGATGTACACCTGAAACAGCGATATATTTTGTTAAAGAGTGCCTGGCTCTTTGCATTTTGGTGGTGCAGGTATAGAATTCAACATACAATGATTTAGTGGTAGAATCTTGTGGTTTAGTGGTAGAATTCTCGCCTGCCATGAGGGAGGCATGGATCTGAAAAGGGAATAAACACCACCCAATGTTGTGCTCAAAGCAAATGACTCTTAGATTTGGAGTCTTATTCGCTATTGACTCAGATAGCTAGGCTTTTTTACAGTGTTATGGCATCATGGCAAGGCAAGGATTGCCCTTCAATCTATAAAACCAAAGCAAGGTTTCCACATTTAGTAGATCCTGAGGTTCCTGCTTGGTTTCACACACTGATGTACACCTCTTTTAAGTTTCAAATAAAACACGTTTGGTTGTGTAGTGACAGAGATCTCGCCTGTAGAATTCTGGGAAAAAACACCGCCCAACGTGGGGCTCGAACCCACGACCCTGAAATTAAGAGTCTCATGCTCTACCAACTGAGCTAGCCAGGATTGGTTACTGTGATTTGACAAAAATCACATCAGAGAGGTCTGGATCTGAAAAGGGAATAAACACCAAACAAATGTTGTACTAAAAGCATATGACTCTTAGCTTGGGAGTTTTATTTCTATTGACTAAGCTGGCCAGGCTTTGTTACAGTGTTGTAGCATCAAGGCAAGGCAACGCTTGCTCTTCAATCTACACTATTAAACCAAAGCAAAGTTTCCACATTCAGTAGATCCTGATATTCCTGCATGGTTTCACCCACTGATGTACACCTGAAACAGCGATATATTTTGTTAAAGAGTGCCTGGCTCTTTGCATTTTGGTGGTGCAGGTATAGAATTTAACATACAATGATTTAGTGGTAGAATCTTGTGGTTAAGTGGTAGAATTCTCGCCTGCCATGAGGGAGGCATGGATCTGAAAAGGGAATAAACACCACCCAATGTTGTGCTCAAAGCAAATGACTCTTAGATTTGGAGTCTTATTCGCTATTGACTCAGATAGCTAGGCTTTTTTACAGTGTTATGGCATCATGGCAAGGCAAGGATTGCCCTTCAATCTATAAAACCAAAGCAAGGTTTCCACATTTAGTAGATCCTGAGATTCCTGCTTGGTTTCACACACTGATGTACACCTCTTTTAAGTTTCAAATAAAACACGTTTGGTTGTGTAGTGACAGAGATCTCGCCTGTAGAATTCTGGGAAAAAACATCGCCCAATGTGGGGCTCGAACCCATGACCCTGAGATTAAGAGTTTCATGCTCTACCGACTGAGCTAGCCAGGCTTGGTTACTGTGATTTGACAAAAAGGCCACTCAAGCCAAGGAGTGCAATACAAGCTATTAAAGTAGATCTAGGCTACCACATTCAGTACACTGAGATGCATGCTTGGTTTCACACATTGAGGAAAATGGGTAAGTAACCGTGAAGTAAAATGTGAAGCATTGGTTGTTCAGTGGTAGAATTCTCGCCTGCCACACGGGAGGCCCGGGTTCGATTCCCGGCCAATGCAGTACTCAAGTTTTACTGAAATTATGGTATATTTTGTTAAAGAGTGTCTGGCTCTTTGCATTTTGGTGGTGCAGGTATAGAATTCCACATACAATAAATTAATGGTAGAATCTTGTGGTTTAGTGGTAGAATTCCCACCTGCCAAGAGAGAGGTCTGGATCTGAAAAGGGAATAAACACCAAACAAATGTTGTACTAAAAGCATATGACTCTTAGCTTGGGAGTTTTATTTCTATTGACTAAGCTGGCCAGGCTTTGTTACAGTGTTGTAGCATCAAGGCAAGGCAACGCTTGCTCTTCAATCTACACTATTAAACCAAAGCAAAGTTTCCACATTCAGTAGATCCTGATATTCCTGCATGGTTTCACCCACTGATGTACACCTGAAACAGCGATATATTTTGTTAAAGAGTGCCTGGCTCTTTGCATTTTGGTGGTGCAGGTATAGAATTCAACATACAATGATTTAGTGGTAGAATCTTGTGGTTTAGTGGTAGAATTCTCGCCTGCCATGAGGGAGGCATGGATCTGAAAAGGGAATAAACACCACCCAATGTTGTGCTCAAAGCAAATGACTCTTAGATTTGGAGTCTTATTCGCTATTGACTCAGATAGCTAGGCTTTTTTACAGTGTTATGGCATCATGGCAAGGCAAGGATTGCCCTTCAATCTATAAAACCAAAGCAAGGTTTCCACATTTAGTAGATCCTGAGGTTCCTGCTTGGTTTCACACACTGATGTACACCTCTTTTAAGTTTCAAATAAAACACGTTTGGTTGTGTAGTGACAGAGATCTCGCCTGTAGAATTCTGGGAAAAAACACCGCCCAACGTGGGGCTCGAACCCACGACCCTGAAATTAAGAGTCTCATGCTCTACCGACTGAGCTAGCCAGGATTGGTTACTGTGATTTGACAAAAATCACATCAGAGAGGTCTGGATATGAAAAGGGAATAAACACCAAACAAATGTTGTACTAAAAGCATATGACTCTTAGCTTGGGAGTTTTATTTCTATTGACTAAGCTGGCCAGGCTTTGTTACAGTGTTGTAGCATCAAGGCAAGGCAACGCTTGCTCTTCAATCTACACTATTAAACCAAAGCAAAGTTTCCACATTCAGTAGATCCTGATATTCCTGCATGGTTTCACCCATTGATGTACACCTGAAACAGCGATATATTTTGTTAAAGAGTGCCTGGCTCTTTGCATTTTGGTGGTGCAGGTATAGAATTTAACATACAATGATTTAGTGGTAGAATCTTGTGGTTTAGTGGTAGAATTCTCGCCTGCCATGAGGGAGGCATGGATCTGAAAAGGGAATAAACACCACCCAATGTTGTGCTCAAAGCAAATGACTCTTAGATTTGGAGTCTTATTCGCTATTGACTCAGATAGCTAGGCTTTTTTACAGTGTTATGGCATCATGGCAAGGCAAGGATTGCCCTTCAATTTATAAAACCAAAGCAAGGTTTCCACATTTAGTAGATCCTGAGATTCCTGCTTGGTTTCACACACTGATGTACACCTCTTTTAAGTTTCAAATAAAACATGTTTGGTTGTGTAGTGACAGAGATCTCGCCTGTAGAATTCTGGGAAAAAACACCGCCCAACGTGGGGCTCGAACCCACGACCCTGAGATTAAGAGTCTCATGCTCTACCGACTGAGCTAGCCAGGCTTGGTTACTGTGATTTGACAAAAAGGCCACTCAAGCCAAGGAGTGCAATACAAGCTATTAAAGTAGATCTAGGCTACCACATTCAGTACACTGAGATGCATGCTTGGTTTCACTCATTGAGGAAAATGGGTAAGTAACCGTGAAGTAAAATGTGAAGCATTGGTTGTTCAGTGGTAGAATTCTTGCCTGCCACGCGGGAGGCCCGGGTTCGATTCCCAGCCAATGCAGTACTCAAGTTTTACTGAAATTATGGTATATTTTGTTAAAGAGTGTCTGGCTCTTTGCATTTTGGTGGTGCAGGTATAGAATTCCACATACAATAAATTAATGGTAGAATCTTGTGGTTTAGTGGTAGAATTCCCACCTGCCAAGAGAGAGGTCTGGATCTGAAAAGGGAATAAACACCAAACAAATGTTGTACTAAAAGCATATGACTCTTAGCTTGGGAGTTTTATTTCTATTGACTAAGCTGGCCAGGCTTTGTTACAGTGTTGTAGCATCAAGGCAAGGCAACGCTTGCTCTTCAATCTACACTATTAAACCAAAGCAAAGTTTCCACATTCAGTAGATCCTGATATTCCTGCATGGTTTCACCCACTGATGTACACCTGAAACAGCGATATATTTTGTTAAAGAGTGCCTGGCTTTTTGCATTTTGGTGGTGCAGGTATAGAATTTAACATACAATGATTTAGTGGTAGAATCTTGTGGTTAAGTGGTAGAATTCTCGCCTGCCATGAGGGAGGCATGGATCTGAAAAGGGAATAAACACCACCCAATGTTGTGCTCAAAGCAAATGACTCTTAGATTTGGAGTCTTATTCGCTATTGACTCAGATAGCTAGGCTTTTTTACAGTGTTATGGCATCATGGCAAGGCAAGGATTGCCCTTCAATCTATAAAACCAAAGCAAGGTTTCCACATTTAGTAGATCCTGAGATTCCTGCTTGGTTTCACACACTGATGTACACCTCTTTTAAGTTTCAAATAAAACACGTTTGGTTGTGTAGTGACAGAGATCTCGCCTGTAGAATTCTGGGAAAAAACATCGCCCAATGTGGGGCTCGAACCCATGACCCTGAGATTAAGAGTTTCATGCTCTACCGACTGAGCTAGCCAGGCTTGGTTACTGTGATTTGACAAAAAGGCCACTCAAGCCAAGGAGTGCAATACAAGCTATTAAAGTAGATCTAGGCTACCACATTCAGTACACTGAGATGCATGCTTGGTTTCACACATTGAGGAAAATGGGTAAGTAACCGTGAAGTATAATGTGAAGCATTGGTTGTTCAGTGGTAGAATTCTCGCCTGCCACGCGGGAGGCCCGTGTTCGATTCCCGGCCAATGCAGTACTCAAGTTTTACTGAAATTTTGGTATATTTTGTTAAAGAGTGTCTGGCTCTTTGCATTTTGTTGGTGCAGGTATAGAATTCCACATACAATAAATTAATGTTAGAGTCTTGTGGTTAAGTGGTAGAATTCCCACCTGCCAAGAGAGAGGTCTGGATCTGAAAAGGGAATAAACACCAAACAAATGTTGTACTAAAAGCATATGACTCTTAGCTTGGGAGTTTTATTTCTATTGACTAAGCTGGCCAGGCTTTGTTACAGTGTTGTAGCATCAAGGCAAGGCAATGCTTGCTCTTCAATCTACACTATTAAACCAAAGCAAAGTTTCCACATTCAGTAGATCCTGATATTCCTGCATGGTTTCACCCACTGATGTACACCTGAAAAAGCGATATATTTTGTTAAAGAGTGCCTGGCTCTTTGCATTTTGGTGGTGCAGGTATAGAATTCAACATACAATGATTTAGTGGTAGAATCTTGTGGTTTAGTGGTAGAATTCTCGCCTGCCATGAGGGAGGCATGGATCTGAAAAGGGAATAAACACCACCCAATGTTGTGCTCAAAGCAAATGACTCTTAGATTTGGAGTCTTATTCGCTATTGACTCAGATAACTAGGCTTTTTTACAGTGTTATGGCATCATGGCAAGGCAAGGATTGCCCTTCAATCTATAAAACCAAAGCTAGGTTTCCACATTTAGTAGATCCTGAGATTCCTGCTTGGTTTCACACACTGATGTACACCTCTTTTAAGTTTCAAATAAAACACGTTTGGTTGTGTAGTGACAGAGATCTCGCCTGTAGAATTCTGGGAAAAAACACCGCCCAGCGTGGGGCTCGAACCCACGACCCTGAGATTAAGAGTCTCATGCTCTACCGACTGAGCTAGCCAGGCTTGGTTACTGTTGTGTGACAAAAAGGCCACTCAAGCCAAGGAGTGCCCTACAAGCTATTAAAGTAGATCTAGGCTACCACATTCAGTACACTGAGATGCATGCTTGGTTTCACAAATTGAGGAAAATGGGTAAGTAACCGTGAAGTAAAATGTGAAGCATTGGTTGTTCAGTGGTAGAATTCTAGCCTGCCACGCGGGAGGCCCGGGTTCGATTCCCGGCCAATGCAGTACTGAAGTTTTACTGAAATTATGGTATATTTTGTTAAAGAGTGTCTGGCTCTTTGCATTTTGGTGGTGCAGGTAAAGAATTCCACATACAATAAATTAATGTTAGAATCTTGTGGTTAAGTGGTAGAATTCCCACCTGCCAAGAGAGAGGTCTGGATCTGAAAAGGGAATAAACACCAAACAAATGTTGTACTAAAAGCATATGACTCTTAGCTTGGGAGTTTTATTTCTATTGACTAAGCTGGCCAGGCTTTGTTACAGTGTTGTAGCATCAAGGCAAGGCAACGCTTGCTCTTCAATCTACACTATTAAACCAAAGCAAAGTTTCCACATTCAGTAGATCCTGATATTCCTGCATGGTTTCACCCACTGATGTACACCTGAAACAGCGATATATTTTGTTAAAGAGTGCCTGGCTCTTTGCATTTTGGTGGTGCAGGTATAGAATTCAACATACAATGATTTAGTGGTAGAATCTTGTGGTTTAGTGGTAGAATTCTCGCCTGCCATGAGGGAGGCATGGATCTGAAAAGGGAATAAACACCACCCAATGTTGTGCTCAAAGCAAATGACTCTTAGATTTGGAGTCTTATTCGCTATTGACTCAGATAGCTAGGCTTTTTTACAGTGTTATGGCATCATGGCAAGGCAAGGATTGCCCTTCAATCTATAAAACCAAAGCAAGGTTTCCACATTTAGTAGATCCTGAGGTTCCTGCTTGGTTTCACACACTGATGTACACCTCTTTTAAGTTTCAAATAAAACACGTTTGGTTGTGTAGTGACAGAGATCTCGCCTGTAGAATTCTGGGAAAAAACACCACCCAACGTGGGGCTCGAACCCACGACCCTGAAATTAAGAGTCTCATGCTCTACCAACTGAGCTAGCCAGGATTGGTTACTGTGATTTGACAAAAATCACATCAGAGAGGTCTGGATCTGAAAAGGGAATAAACACCAAACAAATGTTGTACTAAAAGCATATGACTCTTAGCTTGGGAGTTTTATTTCTATTGACTAAGCTGGCCAGGCTTTGTTACAGTGTTGTAGCATCAAGGCAAGGCAACGCTTGCTCTTCAATCTACACTATTAAACCAAAGCAAAGTTTCCACATTCAGTAGATCCTGATATTCCTGCATGGTTTCACCCACTGATGTACACCTGAAACAGCGATATATTTTGTTAAAGAGTGCCTGGCTCTTTGCATTTTGGTGGTGCAGGTATAGAATTCAACATACAATGATTTAGTGGTAGAATCTTGTGGTTTAGTGGTAGAATTCTCGCCTGCCATGAGGGAGGCATGGATCTGAAAAGGGAATAAACACCACCCAATGTTGTGCTCAAAGCAAATGACTCTTAGATTTGGAGTCTTATTCGCTATTGACTCAGATAGCTAGGCTTTTTTACAGTGTTATGGCATCATGGCAAGGCAAGGATTGCCCTTCAATCTATAAAACCAAAGCAAGGTTTCCACATTTAGTAGATCCTGAGGTTCCTGCTTGGTTTCACACACTGATGTACACCTCTTTTAAGTTTCAAATAAAACACGTTTGGTTGTGTAGTGACAGAGATCTCGCCTGTAGAATTCTGGGAAAAAACACCACCCAACGTGGGGCTCGAACCCACGACCCTGAAATTAAGAGTCTCATGCTCTACCAACTGAGCTAGCCAGGATTGGTTACTGTGATTTGACAAAAATCACATCAGAGAGGTCTGGATCTGAAAAGGGAATAAACACCAAACAAATGTTGTACTAAAAGCATATGACTCTTAGCTTGGGAGTTTTATTTCTATTGACTAAGCTGGCCAGGCTTTGTTACAGTGTTGTAGCATCAAGGCAAGGCAACGCTTGCTCTTCAATCTACACTATTAAACCAAAGCAAAGTTTCCACATTCAGTAGATCCTGATATTCCTGCATGGTTTCACCCACTGATGTACACCTGAAACACCGATATATTTTGTTAAAGAGTGCCTGGCTCTTTGCATTTTGGTGGTGCAGGTATAGAATTTAACATACAATGATTTAGTGGTAGAATCTTGTGGTTAAGTGGTAGAATTCTCGCCTGCCATGAGGGAGGCATGGATCTGAAAAGGGAATAAACACCACCCAATGTTGTGCTCAAAGCAAATGACTCTTAGATTTGGAGTCTTATTCGCTATTGACTCAGATAGCTAGGCTTTTTTACAGTGTTATGGCATCATGGCAAGGCAAGGATTGCCCTTCAATCTATAAAACCAAAGCAAGGTTTCCACATTTAGTAGATCCTGAGATTCCTGCTTGGTTTCACACACTGATGTACACCTCTTTTAAGTTTCAAATAAAACACGTTTGGTTGTGTAGTGACAGAGATCTCGCCTGTAGAATTCTGGGAAAAAACATCGCCCAATGTGGGGCTCGAACCCATGACCCTGAGATTAAGAGTTTCATGCTCTACCGACTGAGCTAGCCAGGCTTGGTTACTGTGATTTGACAAAAAGGCCACTCAAGCCAAGGAGTGCAATACAAGCTATTAAAGTAGATCTAGGCTACCACATTCAGTACACTGAGATGCATGCTTGGTTTCACACATTGAGGAAAATGGGTAAGTAACCGTGAAGTAAAATGTGAAGCATTGGTTGTTCAGTGGTAGAATTCTCGCCTGCCACACGGGAGGCCCGGGTTCGATTCCCGGCCAATGCAGTACTCAAGTTTTACTGAAATTATGGTATATTTTGTTAAAGAGTGTCTGGCTCTTTGCATTTTGGTGGTGCAGGTATAGAATTCCACATACAATAAATTAATGGTAGAATCTTGTGGTTTAGTGGTAGAATTCCCACCTGCCAAGAGAGAGGTCTGGATCTGAAAAGGGAATAAACACCAAACAAATGTTGTACTAAAAGCATATGACTCTTAGCTTGGGAGTTTTATTTCTATTGACTAAGCTGGCCAGGCTTTGTTACAGTGTTGTAGCATCAAGGCAAGGCAACGCTTGCTCTTCAATCTACACTATTAAACCAAAGCAAAGTTTCCA
Source organism: Crinia signifera (assembly GCF_055691185.1). Lineage (NCBI taxonomy): Eukaryota > Metazoa > Chordata > Amphibia > Anura > Myobatrachidae > Crinia > Crinia signifera. The sequence continues at coordinate 107,368,846 of NC_139219.1, forward strand.
CATTCAGTAGATCCTGATATTCCTGCATGGTTTCACCCACTGATGTACACCTGAAACAGCGATATATTTTGTTAAAGAGTGCCTGGCTCTTTGCATTTTGGTGGTGCAGGTATAGAATTCAACATACAATGATTTACTGGTAGAATCTTGTGGTTTAGTGGTAGAATTCTCGCCTGCCATGAGGGAGGCATGGATCTGAAAAGGGAATAAACACCACCCAATGTTGTGCTCAAAGCAAATGACTCTTAGATTTGGAGTCTTATTCGCTATTGACTCAGATAGCTAGGCTTTTTTACAGTGTTATGGCATCATGGCAAGGCAAGGATTGCCCTTCAATCTATAAAACCAAAGCAAGGTTTCCACATTTAGTAGATCCTGAGGTTCCTGCTTGGTTTCACACACTGATGTACACCTCTTTTAAGTTTCAAATAAAACACGTTTGGTTGTGTAGTGACAGAGATCTCGCCTGTAGAATTCTGGGAAAAAACACCACCCAACGTGGGGCTCGAACCCACGACCCTGAAATTAAGAGTCTCATGCTCTACCAACTGAGCTAGCCAGGATTGGTTACTGTGATTTGACAAAAATCACATCAGAGAGGTCTGGATCTGAAAAGGGAATAAACACCAAACAAATGTTGTACTAAAAGCATATGACTCTTAGCTTGGGAGTTTTATTTCTATTGACTAAGCTGGCCAGGCTTTGTTACAGTGTTGTAGCATCAAGGCAAGGCAACGCTTGCTCTTCAATCTACACTATTAAACCAAAGCAAAGTTTCCACATTCAGTAGATCCTGATATTCCTGCATGGTTTCACCCACTGATGTACACCTGAAACAGCGATATATTTTGTTAAAGAGTGCCTGGCTCTTTGCATTTTGGTGGTGCAGGTATAGAATTTAACATACAATGATTTAGTGGTAGAATCTTGTGGTTAAGTGGTAGAATTCTCGCCTGCCATGAGGGAGGCATGGATCTGAAAAGGGAATAAACACCACCCAATGTTGTGCTCAAAGCAAATGACTCTTAGATTTGGAGTCTTATTCGCTATTGACTCAGATAGCTAGGCTTTTTTACAGTGTTATGGCATCATGGCAAGGCAAGGATTGCCCTTCAATCTATAAAACCAAAGCAAGGTTTCCACATTTAGTAGATCCTGAGATTCCTGCTTGGTTTCACACACTGATGTACACCTCTTTTAAGTTTCAAATAAAACACGTTTGGTTGTGTAGTGACAGAGATCTCGCCTGTAGAATTCTGGGAAAAAACATCGCCCAATGTGGGGCTCGAACCCATGACCCTGAGATTAAGAGTTTCATGCTCTACCGACTGAGCTAGCCAGGCTTGGTTACTGTGATTTGACAAAAAGGCCACTCAAGCCAAGGAGTGCAATACAAGCTATTAAAGTAGATCTAGGCTACCACATTCAGTACACTGAGATGCATGCTTGGTTTCACACATTGAGGAAAATGGGTAAGTAACCGTGAAGTAAAATGTGAAGCATTGGTTGTTCAGTGGTAGAATTCTCGCCTGCCACACGGGAGGCCCGGGTTCGATTCCCGGCCAATGCAGTACTCAAGTTTTACTGAAATTATGGTATATTTTGTTAAAGAGTGTCTGGCTCTTTGCATTTTGGTGGTGCAGGTATAGAATTCCACATACAATAAATTAATGGTAGAATCTTGTGGTTTAGTGGTAGAATTCCCACCTGCCAAGAGAGAGGTCTGGATCTGAAAAGGGAATAAACACCAAACAAATGTTGTACTAAAAGCATATGACTCTTAGCTTGGGAGTTTTATTTCTATTGACTAAGCTGGCCAGGCTTTGTTACAGTGTTGTAGCATCAAGGCAAGGCAACGCTTGCTCTTCAATCTACACTATTAAACCAAAGCAAAGTTTCCACATTCAGTAGATCCTGATATTCCTGCATGGTTTCACCCACTGATGTACACCTGAAACAGCGATATATTTTGTTAAAGAGTGCCTGGCTCTTTGCATTTTGGTGGTGCAGGTATAGAATTCAACATACAATGATTTACTGGTAGAATCTTGTGGTTTAGTGGTAGAATTCTCGCCTGCCATGAGGGAGGCATGGATCTGAAAAGGGAATAAACACCACCCAATGTTGTGCTCAAAGCAAATGACTCTTAGATTTGGAGTCTTATTCGCTATTGACTCAGATAGCTAGGCTTTTTTACAGTGTTATGGCATCATGGCAAGGCAAGGATTGCCCTTCAATCTATAAAACCAAAGCAAGGTTTCCACATTTAGTAGATCCTGAGGTTCCTGCTTGGTTTCACACACTGATGTACACCTCTTTTAAGTTTCAAATAAAACACGTTTGGTTGTGTAGTGACAGAGATCTCGCCTGTAGAATTCTGGGAAAAAACACCGCCCAACGTGGGGCTCGAACCCACGACCCTGAAATTAAGAGTCTCATGCTCTACCGACTGAGCTAGCCAGGATTGGTTACTGTGATTTGACAAAAATCACATCAGAGAGGTCTGGATATGAAAAGGGAATAAACACCAAACAAATGTTGTACTAAAAGCATATGACTCTTAGCTTGGGAGTTTTATTTCTATTGACTAAGCTGGCCAGGCTTTGTTACAGTGTTGTAGCATCAAGGCAAGGCAACGCTTGCTCTTCAATCTACACTATTAAACCAAAGCAAAGTTTCCACATTCAGTAGATCCTGATATTCCTGCATGGTTTCACCCACTGATGTACACCTGAAACAGCGATATATTTTGTTAAAGAGTGCCTGGCTTTTTGCATTTTGGTGGTGCAGGTATAGAATTTAACATACAATGATTTAGTGGTAGAATCTTGTGGTTAAGTGGTAGAATTCTCGCCTGCCATGAGGGAGGCATGGATCTGAAAAGGGAATAAACACCACCCAATGTTGTGCTCAAAGCAAATGACTCTTAGATTTGGAGTCTTATTCGCTATTGACTCAGATAGCTAGGCTTTTTTACAGTGTTATGGCATCATGGCAAGGCAAGGATTGCCCTTCAATCTATAAAACCAAAGCAAGGTTTCCACATTTAGTAGATCCTGAGATTCCTGCTTGGTTTCACACACTGATGTACACCTCTTTTAAGTTTCAAATAAAACACGTTTGGTTGTGTAGTGACAGAGATCTCGCCTGTAGAATTCTGGGAAAAAACATCGCCCAATGTGGGGCTCGAACCCATGACCCTGAGATTAAGAGTTTCATGCTCTACCGACTGAGCTAGCCAGGCTTGGTTACTGTGATTTGACAAAAAGGCCACTCAAGCCAAGGAGTGCAATACAAGCTATTAAAGTAGATCTAGGCTACCACATTCAGTACACTAAGATGCATGCTTGGTTTCACACATTGAGGAAAATGGGTAAGTAACCGTGCAGTAAAATGTGAAGCATTGGTTGTTCAGTGGTAGAATTCTCGCCTGCCACGCGGGAGGCCCGGGTTCGATTCCCGGCCAATGCAGTACTCAAGTTTTACTGAAATTATGGTATATTTTGTTAAAGAGTGTCTGGCTCTTTGCATTTTGGTGGTGCAGGTATAGAATTCCACATACAATAAATTAATGGTAGAATCTTGTGGTTTAGTGGTAGAATTCCCACCTGCCAAGAGAGAGGTCTGGATCTGAAAAGGGAATAAACACCAAACAAATGTTGTACTAAAAGCATATGACTCTTAGCTTGGGAGTTTTATTTCTATTGACTAAGCTGGCCAGGCTTTGTTACAGTGTTGTAGCATCAAGGCAAGGCAACGCTTGCTCTTCAATCTACACTATTAAACCAAAGCAAAGTTTCCACATTCAGTAGATCCTGATATTCCTGCATGGTTTCACCCACTGATGTACACCTGAAACAGCGATATATTTTGTTAAAGAGTGCCTGGCTCTTTGCATTTTGGTGGTGCAGGTATAGAATTTAACATACAATGATTTAGTGGTAGAATCTTGTGGTTTAGTGGTAGAATTCTCGCCTGCCATGAGGGAGGCATGGATCTGAAAAGGGAATAAACACCACCCAATGTTGTGCTCAAAGCAAATGACTCTTAGATTTGGAGTCTTATTCGCTATTGACTCAGATAGCTAGGCTTTTTTACAGTGTTATGGCATCATGGCAAGGCAAGGATTGCCCTTCAATCTATAAAACCAAAGCAAGGTTTCCACATTTAGTAGATCCTGAGATTCCTGCTTGGTTTCACACACTGATGTACACCTCTTTTAAGTTTCAAATAAAACACGTTTGGTTGTGTAGTGACAGAGATCTCGCCTGTAGAATTCTGGGAAAAAACATCGCCCAATGTGGGGCTCGAACCCATGACCCTGAGATTAAGAGTCTCATGCTCTACCGACTGAGCTAGCCAGGCTTGGTTACTGTGATTTGACAAAAAGGCCACTCAAGCCAAGGAGTGCAATACAAGCTATTAAAGTAGATCTAGGCTACCACATTCAGTACACTGAGATGCATGCTTGGTTTCACACATTGAGGAAAATGGGTAAGTAACCGTGAAGTAAAATGTGAAGCATTGGTTGTTCAGTGGTAGAATTCTCGCCTGCCACGCGGGAGGCCCGGGTTTGATTCCCGGCCAATGCAGTACTCAAGTTTTACTGAAATTATGGTATATTTTGTTAAAGAGTGTCTGGCTCTTTGCATTTTGGTGGTGCAGGTATAGAATTCCACATACAATAAATTAATGTTAGAGTCTTGTGGTTAAGTGGTAGAATTCCCACCTGCCAAGAGAGAGGTCTGGATCTGAAAAGGGAATAAACACCAAACAAATGTTGTACTAAAAGCATATGACTCTTAGCTTGGGAGTTTTATTTCTATTGACTAAGCTGGCCAGGCTTTGTTACAGTGTTGTAGCATCAAGGCAAGGCAATGCTTGCTCTTCAATCTACACTATTAAACCAAAGCAAAGTTTCCACATTCAGTAGATCCTGATATTCCTGCATGGTTTCACCCACTGATGTACACCTAAAAAAGCTATATATTTTGTTAAAGAGTGCCTGGCTCTTTGCATTTTGGTGGTGCAGGTATAGAATTCAACATACAATGATTTAGTGGTAGAATCTTGTGGTTTAGTGGTAGAATTCTCACCTGCCATGAGGGAGGCATGGATCTGAAAAGGGAATAAACACCACCCAATGTTGTGCTCAAAGCAAATGACTCTTAGATTTGGAGTCTTATTCGCTATTGACTCAGATAACTAGGCTTTTTCACAGTGTTATGGCATCATGGCAAGGCAAGGATTGCCCTTCAATCTATAAAACCAAAGCTAGGTTTCCACATTTAGTAGATCCTGAGATTCCTGCTTGGTTTCACACACTGATGTACACCTCTTTTAAGTTTCAAATAAAACACGTTTGGTTGTGTAGTGACAGAGATCTCGCCTGTAGAATTCTGGGAAAAAACACCGCCCAACGTGGGGCTCGAACCCACGACCCTGAAATTAAGAGTCTCATGCTCTACCGACTGAGCTAGCCAGGATTGGTTACTGTGATTTGACAAAAATCACATCAGAGAGGTCTGGATATGAAAAGGGAATAAACACCAAACAAATGTTGTACTAAAAGCATATGACTCTTAGCTTGGGAGTTTTATTTCTATTGACTAAGCTGGCCAGGCTTTGTTACAGTGTTGTAGCATCAAGGCAAGGCAACGCTTGCTCTTCAATCTACACTATTAAACCAAAGCAAAGTTTCCACATTCAGTAGATCCTGATATTCCTGCATGGTTTCACCCACTGATGTACACCTGAAACAGCGATATATTTTGTTAAAGAGTGCCTGGCTTTTTGCATTTTGGTGGTGCAGGTATAGAATTTAACATACAATGATTTAGTGGTAGAATCTTGTGGTTAAGTGGTAGAATTCTCGCCTGCCATGAGGGAGGCATGGATCTGAAAAGGGAATAAACACCACCCAATGTTGTGCTCAAAGCAAATGACTCTTAGATTTGGAGTCTTATTCGCTATTGACTCAGATAGCTAGGCTTTTTTACAGTGTTATGGCATCATGGCAAGGCAAGGATTGCCCTTCAATCTATAAAACCAAAGCAAGGTTTCCACATTTAGTAGATCCTGAGATTCCTGCTTGGTTTCACACACTGATGTACACCTCTTTTAAGTTTCAAATAAAACACGTTTGGTTGTGTAGTGACAGAGATCTCGCCTGTAGAATTCTGGGAAAAAACATCGCCCAATGTGGGGCTCGAACCCATGACCCTGAGATTAAGAGTTTCATGCTCTACCGACTGAGCTAGCCAGGCTTGGTTACTGTGATTTGACAAAAAGGCCACTCAAGCCAAGGAGTGCAATACAAGCTATTAAAGTAGATCTAGGCTACCACATTCAGTACACTAAGATGCATGCTTGGTTTCACACATTGAGGAAAATGGGTAAGTAACCGTGCAGTAAAATGTGAAGCATTGGTTGTTCAGTGGTAGAATTCTCGCCTGCCACGCGGGAGGCCCGGGTTCGATTCCCGGCCAATGCAGTACTCAAGTTTTACTGAAATTATGGTATATTTTGTTAAAGAGTGTCTGGCTCTTTGCATTTTGGTGGTGCAGGTATAGAATTCCACATACAATAAATTAATGGTAGAATCTTGTGGTTTAGTGGTAGAATTCCCACCTGCCAAGAGAGAGGTCTGGATCTGAAAAGGGAATAAACACCAAACAAATGTTGTACTAAAAGCATATGACTCTTAGCTTGGGAGTTTTATTTCTATTGACTAAGCTGGCCAGGCTTTGTTACAGTGTTGTAGCATCAAGGCAAGGCAACGCTTGCTCTTCAATCTACACTATTAAACCAAAGCAAAGTTTCCACATTCAGTAGATCCTGATATTCCTGCATGGTTTCACCCACTGATGTACACCTGAAACAGCGATATATTTTGTTAAAGAGTGCCTGGCTCTTTGCATTTTGGTGGTGCAGGTATAGAATTTAACATACAATGATTTAGTGGTAGAATCTTGTGGTTTAGTGGTAGAATTCTCGCCTGCCATGAGGGAGGCATGGATCTGAAAAGGGAATAAACACCACCCAATGTTGTGCTCAAAGCAAATGACTCTTAGATTTGGAGTCTTATTCGCTATTGACTCAGATAGCTAGGCTTTTTTACAGTGTTATGGCATCATGGCAAGGCAAGGATTGCCCTTCAATCTATAAAACCAAAGCAAGGTTTCCACATTTAGTAGATCCTGAGATTCCTGCTTGGTTTCACACACTGATGTACACCTCTTTTAAGTTTCAAATAAAACACGTTTGGTTGTGTAGTGACAGAGATCTCGCCTGTAGAATTCTGGGAAAAAACATCGCCCAATGTGGGGCTCGAACCCATGACCCTGAGATTAAGAGTCTCATGCTCTACCGACTGAGCTAGCCAGGCTTGGTTACTGTGATTTGACAAAAAGGCCACTCAAGCCAAGGAGTGCAATACAAGCTATTAAAGTAGATCTAGGCTACCACATTCAGTACACTGAGATGCATGCTTGGTTTCACACATTGAGGAAAATGGGTAAGTAACCGTGAAGTAAAATGTGAAGCATTGGTTGTTCAGTGGTAGAATTCTCGCCTGCCACGCGGGAGGCCCGGGTTTGATTCCCGGCCAATGCAGTACTCAAGTTTTACTGAAATTATGGTATATTTTGTTAAAGAGTGTCTGGCTCTTTGCATTTTGGTGGTGCAGGTATAGAATTCCACATACAATAAATTAATGTTAGAGTCTTGTGGTTAAGTGGTAGAATTCCCACCTGCCAAGAGAGAGGTCTGGATCTGAAAAGGGAATAAACACCAAACAAATGTTGTACTAAAAGCATATGACTCTTAGCTTGGGAGTTTTATTTCTATTGACTAAGCTGGCCAGGCTTTGTTACAGTGTTGTAGCATCAAGGCAAGGCAATGCTTGCTCTTCAATCTACACTATTAAACCAAAGCAAAGTTTCCACATTCAGTAGATCCTGATATTCCTGCATGGTTTCACCCACTGATGTACACCTAAAAAAGCTATATATTTTGTTAAAGAGTGCCTGGCTCTTTGCATTTTGGTGGTGCAGGTATAGAATTCAACATACAATGATTTAGTGGTAGAATCTTGTGGTTTAGTGGTAGAATTCTCACCTGCCATGAGGGAGGCATGGATCTGAAAAGGGAATAAACACCACCCAATGTTGTGCTCAAAGCAAATGACTCTTAGATTTGGAGTCTTATTCGCTATTGACTCAGATAACTAGGCTTTTTCACAGTGTTATGGCATCATGGCAAGGCAAGGATTGCCCTTCAATCTATAAAACCAAAGCTAGGTTTCCACATTTAGTAGATCCTGAGATTCCTGCTTGGTTTCACACACTGATGTACACCTCTTTTAAGTTTCAAATAAAACACGTTTGGTTGTGTAGTGACAGAGATCTCGCCTGTAGAATTCTGGGAAAAAACACCGCCCAACGTGGGGCTCGAACCCACGACCCTGAGATTAAGAGTCTCATGCTCTACCGACTGAGCTAGCCAGGCTTGGTTACTGTTGTGTGACAAAAAGGCCACTCAAGCCAAGGAGTGCCCTACAAGCTATTAAAGTAGATCTAGGCTACCACATTCAGTACACTGAGATGCATGCTTGGTTTCACAAATTGAGGAAAATGGGTAAGTAACCGTGAAGTAAAATGTGAAGCATTGGTTGTTCAGTGGTAGAATTCTCGCCTGCCACGCGGGAGGCCCGGGTTCGATTCCCGGCCAATGCAGTACTCAAGTTTTACTGAAATTATGGTATATTTTGTTAAAGAGTGTCTGGCTCTTTGCTTTTTGGTGGTGCAGGTATAGAATTCCACATACAATAAATTAATGTTAGAATCTTGTGGTTTAGTGGTAGAATTCCCACCTGCCAAGAGAGAGGTCTGGATCTGAAAAGGGAATAAACACCAAACAAATGTTGTACTAAAAGCATATGACTCTTAGCTTGGGAGTTTTATTTCTATTGACTAAGCTGGCCAGGCTTTGTTACAGTGTTGTAGCATCAAGGCAAGGCAATGCTTGCTCTTCAATCTACACTATTAAACCAAAGCAAAGTTTCCACATTCAGTAGATCCTGATATTCCTGCATGGTTTCACCCACTGATGTACACCTAAAAAAGCTATATATTTTGTTAAAGAGTGCCTGGCTCTTTGCATTTTGGTGGTGCAGGTATAGAATTCAACATACAATGATTTAGTGGTAGAATCTTGTGGTTTAGTGGTAGAATTCTCACCTGCCATGAGGGAGGCATGGATCTGAAAAGGGAATAAACACCACCCAATGTTGTGCTCAAAGCAAATGACTCTTAGATTTGGAGTCTTATTCGCTATTGACTCAGATAGCTAGGCTTTTTTACAGTGTTATGGCATCATGGCAAGGCAAGGATTGCACTTCAATTTATAAAACCAAAGCAAGGTTTCCACATTTAGTAGATCCTGAGATTCCTGCTTGGTTTCACACACTGATGTACACCTCTTTTAAGTTTCAAATAAAACACGTTTGGTTGTGTAGTGACAGAGATCTCGCCTGTAGAATTCTGGGAAAAAACACCGCCCAACGTGGGGCACGAACCCACGACCCTGAGATTAAGAGTCTCATGCTCTACCGACTGAGCTAGCCAGGCTTGGTTACTGTTGTGTGACAAAAAGGCCACTCAAGCCAAGGAGTGCCCTACAAGCTATTAAAGTAGATCTAGGCTACCACATTCAGTACACTGAGATGCATGCTTGGTTTCACAAATTGAGGAAAATGGGTAAGTAACCGTGAAGTATAATGTGAAGTATTGGTTGTTCAGTGGTAGAATTCTAGCCTGCCACGCGGGAGGCCCGGGTTCGATTCCCGGCCAATGCAGTACTCAAGTTTTACTGAAATTATGGTATATTTTGTTAAAGAGTGTCTGGCTCTTTGCATTTTGGTGGTGCAGGTAAAGAATTCCACATACAATAAATTAATGTTAGAATCTTGTGGTTAAGTGGTAGAATTCCCACCTGCCAAGAGAGAGGTCTGGATCTGAAAAGGGAATAAACACCAAACAAATGTTGTACTAAAAGCATATGACTCTTAGCTTGGGAGTTTTATTTCTATTGACTAAGCTGGCCAGGCTTTGTTACAGTGTTGTAGCATCAAGGCAAGGCAACGCTTGCTCTTCAATCTACACTATTAAACCAAAGCAAAGTTTCCACATTCAGTAGATCCTGATATTCCTGCATGGTTTCACCCACTGATGTACACCTGAAACAGCAATATATTTTGTTAAAGAGTGCCTGGCTCTTTGCATTTTGGTGGTGCAGGTATAGAATTCAACATACAATGATTTAGTGGTAGAATCTTGTGGTTTAGTGGTAGAATTCTCGCCTGCCATGAGGGAGGCATGGATCTGAAAAGGGAATAAACACCACCCAATGTTGTGCTCAAAGCAAATGACTCTTAGATTTGGAGTCTTATTCGCTATTGACTCAGATAGCTAGGCTTTTTTACAGTGTTATGGCATCATGGCAAGGCAAGGATTGCACTTCAATTTATAAAACCAAAGCAAGGTTTCCACATTTAGTAGATCCTGAGATTCCTGCTTGGTTTCACACACTGATGTACACCTCTTTTAAGTTTCAAATAAAACACGTTTGGTTGTGTAGTGACAGAGATCTCGCCTGTAGAATTCTGGGAAAAAACACCGCCCAACGTGGGGCACGAACCCACGACCCTGAGATTAAGAGTCTCATGCTCTACCGACTGAGCTAGCCAGGCTTGGTTACTGTTGTGTGACAAAAAGGCCACTCAAGCCAAGGAGTGCCCTACAAGCTATTAAAGTAGATCTAGGCTACCACATTCAGTACACTGAGATGCATGCTTGGTTTCACAAATTGAGGAAAATGGGTAAGTAACCGTGAAGTAAAATGTGAAGCATTGGTTGTTCAGTGGTAGAATTCTCGCCTGCCACGCGGGAGGCCCGGGTTCGATTCCCGGCCAATGCAGTACTCAAGTTTTACTGAAATTATGGTATATTTTGTTAAAGAGTGTCTGGCTCTTTGCTTTTTGGTGGTGCAGGTATAGAATTCCACATACAATAAATTAATGTTAGAATCTTGTGGTTTAGTGGTAGAATTCCCACCTGCCAAGAGAGAGGTCTGGATCTGAAAAGGGAATAAACACCAAACAAATGTTGTACTAAAAGCATATGACTCTTAGCTTGGGAGTTTTATTTCTATTGACTAAGCTGGCCAGGCTTTGTTACAGTATTGTAGCATCAAGGCAAGGCAACGCTTGCTCTTCAATCTACACTATTAAACCAAAGCAAAGTTTCCACATTCAGTAGATCCTGATATTCCTGCATGGTTTCACCCACTGATGTACACCTGAAACAGCGATATATTTTGTTAAAGAGTGCCTGGCTCTTTGCATTTTGGTGGTGCAGGTATAGAATTTAACATACAATGATTTAGTGGTAGAATCTTGTGGTTTAGTGGTAGAATTCTCGCCTGCCATGAGGGAGGCATGGATCTGAAAAGGGAATAAACACCACCCAATGTTGTGCTCAAAGCAAATGACTCTTAGATTTGGAGTCTTATTCGCTATTGACTCAGATAGCTAGGCTTTTTTACAGTGTTATGGCATCATGGCAAGGCAAGGATTGCCCTTCAATTTATAAAACCAAAGCAAGGTTTCCACATTTAGTAGATCCTGAGATTCCTGCTTGGTTTCACACACTGATGTACACCTCTTTTAAGTTTCAAATAAAACAAGTTTGGTTGTGTAGTGACAGAGATCTCGCCTGTAGAATTCTGGGAAAAAACACCGCCCAACGTGGGGCTCGAACCCACGACCCTGAGATTAAGAGTCTCATGCTCAACCGACTGAGCTAGCCAGGCTTTACACACTGATGTACACCTCTTTTAAGTTTCAAATAAAACACGTTTGGTTGTGTAGTGACAGAGATCTAGCCTGTAGAATTCTGGGAAAAAAAACCGCCCAACGTGGGGCTCGAACCCACGACCCTGAGATTAAGAGTCTCATGCTCTACCGACTGAGCTAGCCAGGCTTGGTTACTGTGATTTGACAAAAAGGCCACTTAAGCCAAGGAGTGCAATACAAGCTATTAAAGTAGATCTAGGCCACCACATTCAGTACACTGAGATGCATGCTTGGTTTCACACATTGAGGAAAATGGGTAAGTAACCGTGCAGTAAAATGTGAAGCATTGGTTGTTCAGTGGTAGAATTCTCGCCTGCCACACGGGAGGCCCGGGTTCGATTCCCGGCCAATGCAGTACTCAAGTTTTACTGAAATTATGGTATATTTTGTTAAAGAGTGTCTGGCTCTTTGCATTTTGGTGGTGCAGGTATAGAATTCCACATACAATAAATTAATGGTAGAATCTTGTGGTTTAGTGGTAGAATTCCCACCTGCCAAGAGAGAGGTCTGGATCTGAAAAGGGAATAAACACCAAACAAATGTTGTACTAAAAGCATATGACTCTTAGCTTGGGAGTTTTATTTCTATTGACTAAGCTGGCCAGGCTTTGTTACAGTGTTGTAGCATCAAGGCAAGGCAACGCTTGCTCTTCAATCTACACTATTAAACCAAAGCAAAGTTTCCACATTCAGTAGATCCTGATATTCCTGCATGGTTTCACCCACTGATGTACACCTGAAACAGCGATATATTTTGTTAAAGAGTGCCTGGCTCTTTGCATTTTGGTGGTGCAGGTATAGAATTTAACATACAATGATTTAGTGGTAGAATCTTGTGGTTTAGTGGTAGAATTCTCGCCTGCCATGAGGGAGGCATGGATCTGAAAAGGGAATTAACACCACCCAATGTTGTGCTCAAAGCAAATGACTCTTAGATTTGGAGTCTTATTCGCTATTGACTCAGATAGCTAGGCTTTTTTACAGTGTTATGGCATCATGGCAAGGCAAGGATTGCCCTTCAATTTATCAAACCAAAGCAAGGTTTCCACATTTAGTAGATCCTGAGATTCCTGCTTGGTTTCACACACTGATGTACACCTCTTTTAAGTTTCAAATAAAACCCGTTTGGTTGTGTAGTGACAGAGATCTCGCCTGTAGAATTCTGGGAAAAAACACCGCCCAACGTGGGGCTCGAACCCACGACCCTGAGATTAAGAGTCTCATGCTCTACCGACTGAGCTAGCCAGGCTTGGTTACTGTTGTGTGACAAAAAGGCCACTCAAGCCAAGGAGTGCCCTACAAGCTATTAAAGTAGATCTAGGCTACCACATTCAGTACACTGAGATGCATGCTTGGTTTCACAAATTGAGGAAAATGGGTAAGTAACCGTGAAGTAAAATGTGAAACATTGGTTGTTCAGTGGTAGAATTCTCGCCTGCCACGCGGGAGGCCCGGGTTCGATTCCCGGCCAATGCAGTACTGAAGTTTTACTGAAATTATGGTATATTTTGTTAAAGAGTGTCTGGCTCTTTGCTTTTTGGTGGTGCAGGTATAGAATTCCACATACAATAAATTAATGTTAGAATCTTGTGGTTTAGTGGTAGAATTCCCACCTGCCAAGAGAGAGGTCTGGATCTGAAAAGGGAATAAACACCAAACAAATGTTGTACTAAAAGCATATGACTCTTAGCTTGGGAGTTTTATTTCTATTGACTAAGCTGGCCAGGCTTTGTTACAGTGTTGTAGCATCAAGGCAAGGCAACGCTTGCTCTTCAATCTACACTATTAAACCAAAGCAAAGTTTCCACATTCAGTAGATCCTGATATTCCTGCATGGTTTCACCCACTGATGTACACCTGAAACAGCGATATATTTTGTTAAAGAGTGCCTGGCTCTTTGCATTTTGGTGGTGCAGGTATAGAATTTAACATACAATGATTTAGTGGTAGAATCTTGTGGTTTAGTGGTAGAATTCTCGCCTGCCATGAGGGAGGCATGGATCTGAAAAGGGAATAAACACCACCCAATGTTGTGCTCAAAGCAAATGACTCTTAGATTTGGAGTCTTATTCGCTATTGACTCAGATAGCTAGGCTTTTTTACAGTGTTATGGCATCATGGCAAGGCAAGGATTGCCCTTCAATCTATAAAACCAAAGCAAGGTTTCCACATTTAGTAGATCCTGAGATTCCTGCTTGGTTTCACACACTGATGTACACCTCTTTTAAGTTTCAAATAAAACACGTTTGGTTGTATAGTGACAGAGATCTCGCCTGTAGAATTCTGGGAAAAAACATCGCCCAATGTGGGGCTCGAACCCATGACCCTGAGATTAAGAGTCTCATGCTCTACCGACTGAGCTAGCCAGGCTTGGTTACTGTGATTTGACAAAAAGGCCACTCAAGCCAAAGAGTGCAATACAAGCTATTAAAGTAGATCTAGGCTACCACATTCAGTACACTGAGATGCATGCTTGGTTTCACACATTGAGGAAAATGGGTAAGTAACCGTGAAGTAAAATGTGAAGCATTGGTTGTTCAGTGGTAGAATTCTCGCCTGCCACGCGGGAGGCCCGGGGTCGATTCCCGGCCAATGCAGTACTCAAGTTTTACTGAAATTATGGTATATTTTGTTAAAGAGTGTCTGGCTCTTTGCATTTTGGTGGTGCAGGTATAGAATTCCACATACAATAAATTAATGGTAGAATCTTGTGGTTTAGTGGTAGAATTCCCACCTGCCAAGAGAGAGGTCTGGCTCTGAAAAGGGAATAAACACCAAACAAATGTTGTACTAAAAGCATATGACTCTTAGCTTGGGAGTTTTATTTCTATTGACTAAGCTGGCCAGGCTTTGTTACAGTGTTGTAGCATCAAGGCAAGGCAACGCTTGCTCTTCAATCTACACTATTAAACCAAAGCAAAGTTTCCACATTCAGTAGATCCTGATATTCCTGCATGGTTTCACCCACTGATGTACACCTGAAACAGCGATATATTTTGTTAAAGAGTGCCTGGCTCTTTGCATTTTGGTGGTGCAGGTATAGAATTTAACATACAATGATTTAGTGGTAGAATCTTGTGGTTTAGTGGTAGAATTCTCGCCTGCCATGAGGGAGGCATGGATCTGAAAAGGGAATAAACACCACCCAATGTTGTGCTCAAAGCAAATGACTCTTAGATTTGGAGTCTTATTCGCTATTGACTCAGATAGCTAGGCTTTTTTACAGTGTTATGGCATCATGGCAAGGCAAGGATTGCCCTTCAATTTATAAAACCAAAGCAAGGTTTCCACATTTAGTAGATCCTGAGATTCCTGCTTGGTTTCACACACTGATGTACACCTCTTTTAAGTTTCAAATAAAACACGTTTGGTTGTGTAGTGACAGAGATCTCGCCTGTAGAATTCTGGGAAAAAACACCGCCCAACGTGGGGCTCGAACCCACGACCCTGAGATTAAGAGTCTAATGCTCTACCGACTGAGCTAGCCAGGCTTGGTTACTATTGTGTGACAAAAAGGCCACTCAAGCCAAGGAGTGCCCTACAAGCTATTAAAGTAGATCTAGGCTACCACATTCAGTACACTGAGATGCATGCTTGGTTTCACAAATTGAGGAAAATGGGTAAGTAACCGTGGAGAAAAATGTGAAGCATTGGTTGTTCAGTGGTAGAATTCTCGCCTGCCACGCGGGAGGCCCGGGTTCGATTCCCGGCCAATGCAGTACTGAAGTTTTACTGAAATTATGGTATATTTTGTTAAAGAGTGTCTGGCTCTTTGCTTTTTGGTGGTGCAGGTATAGAATTCCACATACAATAAATTAATGTTAGAATCTTGTGGTTTAGTGGTAGAATTCCCACCTGCCAAGAGAGAGGTCTGGATCTGAAAAGGGAATAAACACCAAACAAATGTTGTACTAAAAGCATATGACTCTTAGCTTGGGAGTTTTATTTCTATTGACTAAGCTGGCCAGGCTTTGTTACAGTGTTGTAGCATCAAGGCAAGGCAACGCTTGCTCTTCAATCTACACTATTAAACCAAAGCAAAGTTTCCACATTCAGTAGATCCTGATATTCCTGCATGGTTTCACCCACTGATGTACACCTGAAACAGCGATATATTTTGTTAAAGAGTGCCTGGCTCTTTGCATTTTGGTGGTGCAGGTATAGAATTTAACATACAATGATTTAGTGGTAGAATCTTGTGGTTTAGTGGTAGAATTCTCGCCTGCCATGAGGGAGGCATGGATCTGAAAAGGGAATAAACACCACCCAATGTTGTGCTCAAAGCAAATGACTCTTAGATTTGGAGTCTTATTCGCTATTGACTCAGATAGCTAGGCTTTTTTACAGTGTTATGGCATCATGGCAAGGCAAGGATTGCCCTTCAATCTATAAAACCAAAGCAAGGTTTCCACATTTAGTAGATCCTGAGATTCCTGCTTGGTTTCACACACTGATGTACACCTCTTTTAAGTTTCAAATAAAACACGTTTGGTTGTATAGTGACAGAGATCTCGCCTTTAGAATTCTGGGAAAAAACATCGCCCAATGTGGGGCTCGAACCCATGACCCTGAGATTAAGAGTCTCATGCTCTACCGACTGAGCTAGCCAGGCTTGGTTACTGTGATTTGACAAAAAGGCCACTCAAGCCAAAGAGTGCAATACAAGCTATTAAAGTAGATCTAGGCTACCACATTCAGTACACTGAGATGCATGCTTGGTTTCACACATTGAGGAAAATGGGTAAGTAACCGTGAAGTAAAATGTGAAGCATTGGTTGTTCAGTGGTAGAATTCTCGCCTGCCACGCGGGAGGCCCGGGGTCGATTCCCGGCCAATGCAGTACTCAAGTTTTACTGAAATTATGGTATATTTTGTTAAAGAGTGTCTGGCTCTTTGCATTTTGGTGGTGCAGGTATAGAATTCCACATACAATAAATTAATGGTAGAATCTTGTGGTTTAGTGGTAGAATTCCCACCTGCCAAGAGAGAGGTCTGGCTCTGAAAAGGGAATAAACACCAAACAAATGTTGTACTAAAAGCATATGACTCTTAGCTTGGGAGTTTTATTTCTATTGACTAAGCTGGCCAGGCTTTGTTACAGTGTTGTAGCATCAAGGCAAGGCAACGCTTGCTCTTCAATCTACACTATTAAACCAAAGCAAAGTTTCCACATTCAGTAGATCCTGATATTCCTGCATGGTTTCACCCACTGATGTACACCTGAAACAGCGATATATTTTGTTAAAGAGTGCCTGGCTCTTTGCATTTTGGTGGTGCAGGTATAGAATTTAACATACAATGATTTAGTGGTAGAATCTTGTGGTTTAGTGGTAGAATTCTCGCCTGCCATGAGGGAGGCATGGATCTGAAAAGGGAATAAACACCACCCAATGTTGTGCTCAAAGCAAATGACTCTTAGATTTGGAGTCTTATTCGCTATTGACTCAGATAGCTAGGCTTTTTTACAGTGTTATGGCATCATGGCAAGGCAAGGATTGCCCTTCAATTTATAAAACCAAAGCAAGGTTTCCACATTTAGTAGATCCTGAGATTCCTGCTTGGTTTCACACACTGATGTACACCTCTTTTAAGTTTAAAATAAAACACGTTTGGTTGTGTAGTGACAGAGATCTCGCCTGTAGAATTCTGGGAAAAAACACCGCCCAACGTGGGGCTCGAACCCACGACCCTGAGATTAAGAGTCTCATGCTCTACCGACTGAGCTAGCCAGGCTTGGTTACTGTTGTGTGACAAAAAGGCCACTCAAGCCAAGGAGTGCCCTACAAGCTATTAAAGTAGATCTAGGCTACCACATTCAGTACACTGAGATGCATGCTTGGTTTCACAAATTGAGGAAAATGGGTAAGTAACCGTGAAGAAAAATGTGAAGCATTGGTTGTTCAGTGGTAGAATTCTCGCCTGCCACGCGGGAGGCCCGGGTTCGATTCCCGGCCAATGCAGTACTCAAGTTTTACTGAAATTATGGTATATTTTGTTAAAGAGTGTCTGGCTCTTTGCTTTTTGGTGGTGCAGGTATAGAATTCCACATACAATAAATTAATGTTAGAATCTTGTGGTTTAGTGGTAGAATTCCCACCTGCCAAGAGAGAGGTCTGGATCTGAAAAGGGAATAAACACCAAACAAATGTTGTACTAAAAGCATATGACTCTAAGCTTGGGAGTTTTATTTCTATTGACTAAGCTGGCCAGGCTTTGTTACAGTGTTGTAGCATCAAGGCAAGGCAACGCTTGCTCTTCAATCTACACTATTAAACCAAAGCAAAGTTTCCACATTCAGTAGATCCTGATATTCCTGCATGGTTTCACCCACTGATGTACACCTGAAACAGCGATATATTTTGTTAAAGAGTGCCTGGCTCTTTGCATTTTGGTGGTGCAGGTATAGAATTTAACATACAATGATTTAGTGGTAGAATCTTGTGGTTTAGTGGTAGAATTCTCGCCTGCCATGAGGGAGGCATGGATCTGAAAAGGGAATAAACACCACCCAATGTTGTGCTCAAAGCAAATGACTCTTAGATTTGGAGTCTTATTCGCTATTGACTCAGATAGCTAGGCTTTTTTACAGTGTTATGGCATCATGGCAAGGCAAGGATTGCCCTTCAATTTATAAAACCAAAGCAAGGTTTCCACATTTAGTAGATCCTGAGATTCCTGCTTGGTTTCACACACTGATGTACACCTCTTTTAAGTTTCAAATAAAACACGTTTGGTTGTGTAGTGACAGAGATCTCGCCTGTAGAATTCTGGGAAAACACATCGCCCAATGTGGGGCGCGAACCCATGACCCTGAGATTAAGAGTCTCATGCTCTACCGACTGAGCTAGCCAGGCTTGGTTACTGTGATTTGACAAAAAGGCCACTCAAGCCAAGGAATGCCCTAAAAGCTATTAAAGTAGATCTAGGCTACCACATTCAGTACACTGAGATGCATGCTTGGTTTCACAAATTGAGGAAAATGGGTAAGTAACCGTGAAGTAAAATGTGAAGCATTGGTTGTTCAGTGGTAAAATTCTCGCCTGCCATGCGGGAGGGCCGGGTTCGATTCCCGGCCATTGCAGTACTCAAGTTTTACTGAAATTATGGTATATTTTGTTAAAGAGTGTCTGGCTCTTTGCATTTTGGTGGTGCAGGTAAAGAATTCCACATACAATAAATTAATGTTAGAATCTTGTGGTTAAGTGGTAGAATTCCCACCTGCCAAGAGAGAGGTCTGGATCTGAAAAGGGAATAAACACCAAACAAATGTTGTACTAAAAGCATATGACTCTTAGCTTGGGAGTTTTATTTCTATTGACTAAGCTGGCCAGGCTTTGTTACAGTGTTGTAGCATCAAGGCAAGGCAACGCTTGCTCTTCAATCTACACTATTAAACCAAAGCAAAGTTTCCACATTCAGTAGATCCTGATATTCCTGCATGGTTTCACCCACTGATGTACACCTGAAACAGCGATATATTTTGTTAAAGAGTGCCTGGCTCTTTGCATTTTGGTGGTGCAGGTATAGAATTTAACATACAATGATTTAGTGGTAGAATCTTGTGGTTTAGTGGTAGAATTCTCGCCTGCCATGAGGGAGGCATGGATCTGAAAAGGGAATAAACACCACCCAATGTTGTGCTCAAAGCAAATGACTCTTAGATTTGGAGTCTTATTCGCTATTGACTCAGATAGCTAGGCTTTTTTACAGTGTTATGGCATCATGGCAAGGCAAGGATTGCCCTTCAATTTATAAAACCAAAGCAAGGTTTCCACATTTAGTAGATCCTGAGATTCCTGCTTGGTTTCACACACTGATGTACACCTCTTTTAAGTTTCAAATAAAACACGTTTGGTTGTGTAGTGACAGAGATCTCGCCTGTAGAATTCTGGGAAAAAACACCGCCCAACATGGAGCTCGAACCCATGACCCTGAGATTAAGAGTCTCATGCTCTACCGACTGAGCTAGCCAGGCTTGGTTACTGTGATGTGACAAAAAGGCCACTCAAGCCAAGGAGTGCCCTACAAGCTATTAAAGTAGATCTAGGCTACCACATTCAGTACACTGAGATGCATGCTTGGTTTCACACATTGAGGAAAATTTGTAAGTAACCTTGAAGTAAAATGTGAAGCATTGGTTGTTCAGTGGTAGAATTCTCGCCTGCCACGCGGGAGGCCCGGGTTCGATTCCCGGCCAATGCAGTACTCAAGTTTTACTGAAATTATGGTATATTTTGTTAAAGAGTGGCTGGCTCTTTGCATTTTGGTGGTGCAGGTATAGAATTCCACATACAATAAATTAATGGTAGAATCTTGTGGTTTAGTGGTAGAATTCCCACCTGCCAAGAGAGAGGTCTGGATCTGAAAAGGGAATAAACACCAAACAAATGTTGTACTAAAAGCATATGACTCTTAGCTTGGGAGTTTTATTTCTATTGACTAAGCTGGCCAGGCTTTGTTACAGTGTTGTAGCATCAAGGCAAGGCAACGCTTGCTCTTCAATCTACACTATTAAACCAAAGCAAAGTTTCCACATTCAGTAGATCCTGATATTCCTGCATGGTTTCACCCACTGATGTACACCTGAAACAGCGATATATTTTGTTAAAGAGTGCCTGGCTCTTTGCATTTTGGTGGTGCAGGTATAGAATTTAACATACAATGATTTAGTGGTAGAATCTTGTGGTTTAGTGGTAGAATTCTCGCCTGCCATGAGGGAGGCATGGATCTGAAAAGGGAATAAACACCACCCAATGTTGTGCTCAAAGCAAATGACTCTTAGATTTGGAGTCTTATTCGCTATTGACTCAGATAGCTAGGCTTTTTTACAGTGTTATGGCATCATGGCAAGGCAAGGATTGCCCTTCAATTTATAAAACCAAAGCAAGGTTTCCACATTTAGTAGATCCTGAGATTCCTGCTTGGTTTCACACACTGATGTACACCTCTTTTAAGTTTCAAATAAAACACGTTTGGTTGTGTAGTGACAGAGATCTCGCCTGTAGAATTCTGGGAAAAAACACCGCCCAACGTGGGGCTCGAACCCACGACCCTGAGATTAAGAGTCTCATGCTCTACCGACTGAGCTAGCCAGGCTTGGTTACTGTGATGTGACAAAAAGGCCACTCAAGCCAAGGAGTGCCCTACAAGCTATTAAAGTAGATCTAGGCTACCACATTCAGTACACTGAGATGCATGCTTGGTTTCACAAATTGAGGAAAATGGGTAAGTAACCGTGAAGTAAAATGTGAAGCATTGGTTGTTCAGTGGTAGAATTCTCGCCTGCCACGCGGGAGGCCCGGGTTCGATTCCCGGCCAATGCAGTACTCAAGTTTTACTGAAATTATGGTATATTTTGTTAAAGAGTGTCTGGCTCTTTGCATTTTGGTGGTGCAGGTAAAGAATTCCACATACAATAAATTAATGTTAGAATCTTGTGGTTAAGTGGTAGAATTCCCACCTGCCAAGAGAGAGGTCTGGGTCTGAAAAGGGAATAAACACCAAACAAATGTTGTACTAAAAGCATATGACTCTTAGCTTGGGAGTTTTATTTCTATTGACTAAGCTGGCCAGGCTTTGTTACAGTGTTGTAGCATCAAGGCAAGGCAACGCTTGCTCTTCAATCTACACTATTAAACCAAAGCAAAGTTTCCACATTCAGTAGATCCTGATATTCCTGCATGGTTTCACCCACTGATGTACACCTGAAACAGCAATATATTTTGTTAAAGAGTGCCTGGCTCTTTGCATTTTGGTGGTGCAGGTATAGAATTCAACATACAATGATTTAGTGGTAGAATCTTGTAGTTTAGTGGTAGAATTCTCGCCTGCTATGAGGGAGGCATGGATCTGAAAAGGGAATAAACACCACCCAATGTTGTGCTCAAAGCAAATGACTCTTAGATTTGGAGTCTTATCCGCTATTGACTCAGATAACTAGGCTTTTTTACAGTGTTATGGCATCATGGCAAGGCAAGGATTGCCCTTCAATCTATAAAACCAAAGCTAGGTTTCCACATTTAGTAGATCCTGAGATTCCTGCTTGGTTTCACACACTGATGTACACCTCTTTTAAGTTTCAAATAAAACACGTTTGGTTGTGTAGTGACAGAGATCTCGCCTGTAGAATTCTGGGAAAAAACACCGCCCAACGTGGGGCTCGAACCCACGACCCTGAGATTAAGAGTCTCATGCTCTACCAACTGAGCTAGCCAGGCTTGGTTACTGTTGTGTGACAAAAAGGCCACTCAAGCCAAGGAGTGCCCTACAAACTATTAAAGTAGATCTAGGCTACCACATTCAGTACACTGAGATGCATGCTTGGTTTCACAAATTGAGGAAAATGGGTAAGTAACCGTGAAGTAAAATGTGAAGCATTGCTTGTTCAGTGGTAGAATTCTCGCCTGCCACGCGGGAGGCCCGGGTTCGATTCCCGGCCAATGCAGTACTCAAGTTTTACTGAAATTATGGTATATTTTGTTAAAGAGTGTCTGGCTCTTTGCATTTTGGTGGTGCAGGTAAAGAATTCCACATACAATAAATTAATGTTAGAATCTTGTGGTTAAGTGGTAGAATTCCCACCTGCCAAGAGAGAGGTCTGGATCTGAAAAGGGAATAAACACCAAACAAATGTTGTACTAAAAGCATATGACTCTTAGCTTGGGAGTTTTATTTCTATTGACTAAGCTGGCCAGGCTTTGTTACAGTGTTGTAGCATCAAGGCAAGGCAACGCTTGCTCTTCAATCTACACTATTAAACCAAAGCAAAGTTTCCACATTCAGTAGATCCTGATATTCCTGCATGGTTTCACCCACTGATGTACACCTGAAACAGCGATATATTTTGTTAAAGAGTGCCTGGCTCTTTGCATTTTGGTGGTGCAGGTATAGAATTTAACATACAATGATTTAGTGGTAGAATCTTGTGGTTTAGTGGTAGAATTCTCGCCTGCCATGAGGGAGGCATGGATCTGAAAAGGGAATAAACACCACCCAATGTTGTGCTCAAAGCAAATGACTCTTAGATTTGGAGTCTTATTCGCTATTGACTCAGATAGCTAGGCTTTTTTACAGTGTTATGGCATCATGGCAAGGCAAGGATTGCCCTTCAATTTATAAAACCAAAGCAAGGTTTCCACATTTAGTAGATCCTGAGATTCCTGCTTGGTTTCACACACTGATGTACACCTCTTTTAAGTTTCAAATAAAACACGTTTGGTTGTGTAGTGACAGAGATCTCGCCTGTAGAATTCTGGGAAAAAACACCGCCCAACATGGAGCTCGAACCCACGACCCTGAGATTAAGAGTCTCATGCTCTACCGACTGAGCTAGCCAGGCTTGGTTACTGTGATGTGACAAAAAGGCCACTCAAGCCAAGGAGTGCCCTACAAGCTATTAAAGTAGATCTAGGCTACCACATTCAGTACACTGAGATGCATGCTTGGTTTCACACATTGAGGAAAATTTGTAAGTAACCTTGAAGTAAAATGTGAAGCATTGGTTGTTCAGTGGTAGAATTCTCGCCTGCCACGCGGGAGGCCCGGGTTCGATTCCCGGCCAATGCAGTACTCAAGTTTTACTGAAATTATGGTATATTTTGTTAAAGAGTGGCTGGCTCTTTGCATTTTGGTGGTGCAGGTATAGAATTCCACATACAATAAATTAATGGTAGAATCTTGTGGTTTAGTGGTAGAATTCCCACCTGCCAAGAGAGAGGTCTGGATCTGAAAAGGGAATAAACACCAAACAAATGTTGTACTAAAAGCATATGACTCTTAGCTTGGGAGTTTTATTTCTATTGACTAAGCTGGCCAGGCTTTGTTACAGTGTTGTAGCATCAAGGCAAGGCAACGCTTGCTCTTCAATCTACACTATTAAACCAAAGCAAAGTTTCCACATTCAGTAGATCCTGATATTCCTGCATGGTTTCACCCACTGATGTACACCTGAAACAGCGATATATTTTGTTAAAGAGTGCCTGGCTCTTTGCATTTTGGTGGTGCAGGTATAGAATTTAACATACAATGATTTAGTGGTAGAATCTTGTGGTTTAGTGGTAGAATTCTCGCCTGCCATGAGGGAGGCATGGATCTGAAAAGGGAATAAACACCACCCAATGTTGTGCTCAAAGCAAATGACTCTTAGATTTGGAGTCTTATTCGCTATTGACTCAGATAGCTAGGCTTTTTTACAGTGTTATGGCATCATGGCAAGGCAAGGATTGCCCTTCAATTTATAAAACCAAAGCAAGGTTTCCACATTTAGTAGATCCTGAGATTCCTGCTTGGTTTCACACACTGATGTACACCTCTTTTAAGTTTCAAATAAAACACGTTTGGTTGTGTAGTGACAGAGATCTCGCCTGTAGAATTCTGGGAAAAAACACCGCCCAACGTGGGGCTCGAACCCACGACCCTGAGATTAAGAGTCTCATGCTCTACCGACTGAGCTAGCCAGGCTTGGTTACTGTGATGTGACAAAAAGGCCACTCAAGCCAAGGAGTGCCCTACAAGCTATTAAAGTAGATCTAGGCTACCACATTCAGTACACTGAGATGCATGCTTGGTTTCACAAATTGAGGAAAATGGGTAAGTAACCGTGAAGTAAAATGTGAAGCATTGGTTGTTCAGTGGTAGAATTCTCGCCTGCCACGCGGGAGGCCCGGGTTCGATTCCCGGCCAATGCAGTACTCAAGTTTTACTGAAATTATGGTATATTTTGTTAAAGAGTGTCTGGCTCTTTGCATTTTGGTGGTGCAGGTAAAGAATTCCACATACAATAAATTAATGTTAGAATCTTGTGGTTAAGTGGTAGAATTCCCACCTGCCAAGAGAGAGGTCTGGGTCTGAAAAGGGAATAAACACCAAACAAATGTTGTACTAAAAGCATATGACTCTTAGCTTGGGAGTTTTATTTCTATTGACTAAGCTGGCCAGGCTTTGTTACAGTGTTGTAGCATCAAGGCAAGGCAACGCTTGCTCTTCAATCTACACTATTAAACCAAAGCAAAGTTTCCACATTCAGTAGATCCTGATATTCCTGCATGGTTTCACCCACTGATGTACACCTGAAACAGCAATATATTTTGTTAAAGAGTGCCTGGCTCTTTGCATTTTGGTGGTGCAGGTATAGAATTCAACATACAATGATTTAGTGGTAGAATCTTGTAGTTTAGTGGTAGAATTCTCGCCTGCTATGAGGGAGGCATGGATCTGAAAAGGGAATAAACACCACCCAATGTTGTGCTCAAAGCAAATGACTCTTAGATTTGGAGTCTTATCCGCTATTGACTCAGATAACTAGGCTTTTTTACAGTGTTATGGCATCATGGCAAGGCAAGGATTGCCCTTCAATCTATAAAACCAAAGCTAGGTTTCCACATTTAGTAGATCCTGAGATTCCTGCTTGGTTTCACACACTGATGTACACCTCTTTTAAGTTTCAAATAAAACACGTTTGGTTGTGTAGTGACAGAGATCTCGCCTGTAGAATTCTGGGAAAAAACACCGCCCAACGTGGGGCTCGAACCCACGACCCTGAGATTAAGAGTCTCATGCTCTACCAACTGAGCTAGCCAGGCTTGGTTACTGTTGTGTGACAAAAAGGCCACTCAAGCCAAGGAGTGCCCTACAAACTATTAAAGTAGATCTAGGCTACCACATTCAGTACACTGAGATGCATGCTTGGTTTCACACATTGAGGAAAATGGGTAAGTAACCGTGAAGTAAAATGTGAAGCATTGGTTGTTCAGTGGTAAAATACTCGCCTGCCACGCGGGAGGCCCGGGTTCGATTCCCGGCCAATGCAGTACTCAAGTTTTACTGAAATTATGGTATATTTTGTTAAAGAGTGTCTGGCTCTTTGCATTTTGGTGGTGCAGGTATAGAATTCCACATACAATAAATTAATGGTAGAATCTTGTGGTTTAGTGGTAGAATTCCCACCTGCCAAGAGAGAGGTCTGGATCTGAAAAGGGAATAAACACCAAACAAATGTTGTACTAAAAGCATATGACTCTTAGCTTGGGAGTTTTATTTCTATTGACTAAGCTGGCCAGGCTTTGTTACAGTGTTGTAGCATCAAGGCAAGGCAACGCTTGCTCTTCAATCTACACTATTAAACCAAAGCAAAGTTTCCACATTCAGTAGATCCTGATATTCCTGCATGGTTTCACCCACTGATGTACACCTGAAACAGCGATATATTTTGTTAAAGAGTGCCTGGCTCTTTGTATTTTGGTGGTGCAGGTATAGAATTTAACATACAATGATTTAGTGGTAGAATCTTGTAGTTTAGTGGTAGAATTCTCGCCTGCCATGAGGGAGGCATGGATCTGAAAAGGGAATAAACACCACCCAATGTTGTGCTCAAAGCAAATGACTCTTAGATTTGGAGTCTTATTCGCTATTGACTCAGATAGCTAGGCTTTTTTACAGTGTTATGGCATCATGGCAAGGCATAAATTGCCCTTCAATTTATAAAACCAAAGCAAGGTTTCCACATTTAGTAGATCCTGAGATTCCTGCTTGGTTTCACACACTGATGTACACCTCTTTTAAGTTTCAAATAAAACACGTTTGGTTGTGTAGTGACAGAGATCTCGCCTGTAGAATTCTGGGAAAAAACACCGCCCAACGTGGGGCTCGAACCCACGACCCTGAGATTAAGAGTCTCATGCTCTACCGACTGAGCTAGCCAGGCTTGGTTACTGTGATGTGACAAAAAGGCCACTCAAGCCAAGGAGTGCCCTACAAGCTATTAAAGTAGATCTAGGCTACCACATTCAGTACACTGAGATGCATGCTTGGTTTCACACATTGAGGAAAATGGGTAAGTAACCTTGAAGTAAAATGTGAAGCATTGGTTGTTCAGTGGTAGAATTCTCGCCTGCCACGCGGGAGGCCCGGGTTCGATTCCCGGCCAATGCAGTACTCAAGTTTTACTGAAATTATGGTATATTTTGTTAAAGAGTGGCTGGCTCTTTGCATTTTGGTGGTGCAGGTATAGAATTCCACATACAATAAATTAATGGTAGAATCTTGTGGTTTAGTGGTAGAATTCCCACCTGCCAAGAGAGAGGTCTGGATCTGAAAAGGGAATAAACACCAAACAAATGTTGTACTAAAAGCATATGACTCTAAGCTTGGGAGTTTTATTTCTATTGACTAAGCTGGCCAGGCTTTGTTACAGTGTTGTAGCATCAAGGCAAGGCAACGCTTGCTCTTCAATCTACACTATTAAACCAAAGCAAAGTTTCCACATTCAGTAGATCCTGATATTCCTGCATGGTTTCACCCACTGATGTACACCTGAAACAGCGATATATTTTGTTAAAGAGTGCCTGGCTCTTTGCATTTTGGTGGTGCAGGTATAGAATTTAACATACAATGATTTAGTGGTAGAATCTTGTGGTTTAGTGGTAGAATTCTCGCCTGCCATGAGGGAGGCATGGATCTGAAAAGGGAATAAACACCACCCAATGTTGTGCTCAAAGCAAATGACTCTTAGATTTGGAGTCTTATTCGCTATTGACTCAGATAGCTAGGCTTTTTTACAGTGTTATGGCATCATGGCAAGGCAAGGATTGCCCTTCAATTTATAAAACCAAAGCAAGGTTTCCACATTTAGTAGATCCTGAGATTCCTGCTTGGTTTCACACACTGATGCACACCTCTTTTAAGTTTCAAATAAAACACGTTTGGTTGTGTAGTGACAGAGATCTCGCCTGTAGAATTCTGGGAAAACACATCGCCCAATGTGGGGCGCGAACCCATGACCCTGAGATTAAGAGTCTCATGCTCTACCGACTGAGCTAGCCAGGCTTGGTTACTGTGATTTGACAAAAAGGCCACTCAAGCCAAGGAATGCCCTAAAAGCTATTAAAGTAGATCTAGGCTACCACATTCAGTACACTGAGATGCATGCTTGGTTTCACAAATTGAGGAAAATGGGTAAGTAACCGTGAAGTAAAATGTGAAGCATTGGTTGTTCAGTGGTAAAATTCTCGCCTGCCATGCGGGAGGGCCGGGTTCGATTCCCGGCCATTGCAGTACTCAAGTTTTACTGAAATTATGGTATATTTTGTTAAAGAGTGTCTGGCTCTTTGCATTTTGGTGGTGCAGGTAAAGAATTCCACATACAATAAATTAATGTTAGAATCTTGTGGTTAAGTGGTAGAATTCCCACCTGCCAAGAGAGAGGTCTGGGTCTGAAAAGGGAATAAACACCAAACAAATGTTGTACTAAAAGCATATGACTCTTAGCTTGGGAGTTTTATTTCTATTGACTAAGCTGGCCAGGCTTTGTTACAGTGTTGTAGCATCAAGGCAAGGCAACGCTTGCTCTTCAATCTACACTATTAAACCAAAGCAAAGTTTCCACATTCAGTAGATCCTGATATTCCTGCATGGTTTCACCCACTGATGTACACCTGAAACAGCAATATATTTTGTTAAAGAGTGCCTGGCTCTTTGCATTTTGGTGGTGCAGGTATAGAATTCAACATACAATGATTTAGTGGTAGAATCTTGTAGTTTAGTGGTAGAATTCTCGCCTGCTATGAGGGAGGCATGGATCTGAAAAGGGAATAAACACCACCCAATGTTGTGCTCAAAGCAAATGACTCTTAGATTTGGAGTCTTATCCGCTATTGACTCAGATAACTAGGCTTTTTTACAGTGTTATGGCATCATGGCAAGGCAAGGATTGCCCTTCAATCTATAAAACCAAAGCTAGGTTTCCACATTTAGTAGATCCTGAGATTCCTGCTTGGTTTCACACACTGATGTACACCTCTTTTAAGTTTCAAATAAAACACGTTTGGTTGTGTAGTGACAGAGATCTCGCCTGTAGAATTCTGGGAAAAAACACCGCCCAACGTGGGGCTCGAACCCACGACCCTGAGATTAAGAGTCTCATGCTCTACCAACTGAGCTAGCCAGGCTTGGTTACTGTTGTGTGACAAAAAGGCCACTCAAGCCAAGGAGTGCCCTACAAACTATTAAAGTAGATCTAGGCTACCACATTCAGTACACTGAGATGCATGCTTGGTTTCACAAATTGAGGAAAATGGGTAAGTAACCGTGAAGTAAAATGTGAAGCATTGCTTGTTCAGTGGTAGAATTCTCGCCTGCCACGCGGGAGGCCCGGGTTCGATTCCCGGCCAATGCAGTACTCAAGTTTTACTGAAATTATGGTATATTTTGTTAAAGAGTGTCTGGCTCTTTGCATTTTGGTGGTGCAGGTAAAGAATTCCACATACAATAAATTAATGTTAGAATCTTGTGGTTAAGTGGTAGAATTCCCACCTGCCAAGAGAGAGGTCTGGATCTGAAAAGGGAATAAACACCAATCAAATGTTGTACTAAAAGCATATGACTCTTAGCTTGGGAGTTTTATTTCTATTGACTAAGCTGGCCAGGCTTTGTTACAGTGTTGTAGCATCAAGGCAAGGCAACGCTTGCTCTTCAATCTACACTATTAAACCAAAGCAAAGTTTCCACATTCAGTAGATCCTGATATTCCTGCATGGTTTCACCCACTGATGTACACCTGAAACAGCGATATATTTTGTTAAAGAGTGCCTGGCTCTTTGCATTTTGGTGGTGCAGGTATAGAATTTAACATACAATGATTTAGTGGTAGAATCTTGTGGTTTAGTGGTAGAATTCTCGCCTGCCATGAGGGAGGCATGGATCTGAAAAGGGAATAAACACCACCCAATGTTGTGCTCAAAGCAAATGACTCTTAGATTTGGAGTCTTATTCGCTATTGACTCAGATAGCTAGGCTTTTTTACAGTGTTATGGCATCATGGCAAGGCAAGGATTGCCCTTCAATTTATAAAACCAAAGCAAGGTTTCCACATTTAGTA
The DNA here is from genome assembly GCF_055691185.1 of Crinia signifera. NCBI lineage: Eukaryota > Metazoa > Chordata > Amphibia > Anura > Myobatrachidae > Crinia > Crinia signifera. The sequence goes on from NC_139219.1 coordinate 107,398,631, forward strand.
GATCCTGAGATTCCTGCTTGGTTTCACACACTGATGTACACCTCTTTTAAGTTTCAAATAAAACACGTTTGGTTGTGTAGTGACAGAGATCTCGCCTGTAGAATTCTGGGAAAAAACACCGCCCAACGTGGGGTTTGAACCCACGACCCTGAGATTAAGAGTCTCATGCTCTACCGACTGAGCTAGCCAGGCTTGGTTACTGTGATGTGACAAAAAGGCCACTCAAGCCAAGGAGTGCCCTACAAGCTATTAAAGTAGATCTAGGCTACCACATTTAGTACACTGAGATGCATGCTTGGTTTCACTCATTGAGGAAAATGGGTAAGTAACCATGAAGTAAAATGTGAAGCATTGGTTGTTCAGTGGTAGAATTCTTGCCTGCCACGCGGGAGGCCCGGGTTCGATTCCCGGCCAATGCAGTACTCAAGTTTTACTGAAATTATGGTATATTTTGTTAAAGAGTGGCTGGCTCTTTGCATTTTGGTGGTGCAGGTATAGAATTCCACATACAATAAATTAATGGTAGAATCTTGTGGTTTAGTGGTAGAATTCCCACCTGCCAAGAGAGAGGTCTGGATCTGAAAAGGGAATAAACACCAAACAATTGTTGTACTAAAAGCATATGACTCTTAGCTTGGGAGTTTTATTTCTATTGACTAAGCTGGCCAGGCTTTGTTACAGTGTTGTAGCATCAAGGCAAGGCAACGCTTGCTCTTCAATCTACACTATTAAACCAAAGCAAAGTTTCCACATTCAGTAGATCCTGATATTCCTGCATGGTTTCACCCACTGATGTACACCTGAAACAGCGATATATTTTGTTAAAGAGTGCCTGGCTCTTTGCATTTTGGTGGTGCAGGTATAGAATTTAACATACAATGATTTAGTGGTAGAATCTTGTGGTTTAGTGGTAGAATTCTCGCCTGCCATGAGGGAGGCATGGATCTGAAAAGGGAATAAACACCACCCAATGTTGTGCTCAAAGCAAATGACTCTTAGATTTGGAGTCTTATTCGCTATTGACTCAGATAGCTAGGCTTTTTTACAGTGTTATGGCATCATGGCAAGGCAAGGATTGCCCTTCAATTTATAAAACCAAAGCAAGGTTTCCACATTTAGTAGATCCTGAGATTCCTGCTTGGTTTCACACACTGATGTACACCTCTTTTAAGTTTCAAATAAAACACGTTTGGTTGTGTAGTGACAGAGATCTCGCCTGTAGAATTCTGGGAAAAAACATCGCCCAATGTGGGGCGCGAACCCATGACCCTGAGATTAAGAGTCTCATGCTCTACCGACTGAGCTAGCCAGGCTTGGTTACTGTGATTTGACAAAAAGGCCACTCAAGCCAAGGAGTGCCCTACAAGCTATTAAAGTAGATCTAGGCTACCACATTCAGTACACTGAGATGCATGCTTGGTTTCACAAATTGAGGAAAATGGGTAAGTAACCGTGAAGTAAAATGTGAAGCATTGGTTGTTCAGTGGTAAAATTCTCGCCTGCCATGCGGGAGGGCCGGGTTCGATTCCTGGCCAATGCAGTACTCAAGTTTTATTGAAATTATGGTATATTTTGTTAAAGAGTGTCTGGCTCTTTGCATTTTGGTGGTGCAGGTAAAGAATTCCACATACAATAAATTAATGTTAGAATCTTGTGGTTAAGTGGTAGAATTCCCACCTGCCAAGAGAGAGGTCTGGGTCTGAAAAGGGAATAAACACCAAACAAATTTTGTACTAAAAGCATATGACTCTTAGCTTGGGAGTTTTATTTCTATTGACTAAGCTGGCCAGGCTTTGTTACAGTGTTGTAGCATCAAGGCAAGGCAACGCTTGCTCTTCAATCTACACTATTAAACCAAAGCAAAGTTTCCACATTCAGTAGATCCTGATATTCCTGCATGGTTTCACCCACTGATGTACACCTGAAACAGCAATATATTTTGTTAAAGAGTGCCTGGCTCTTTGCATTTTGGTGGTGCAGGTATAGAATTCAACATACAATGATTTAGTGGTAGAATCTTGTAGTTTAGTGGTAGAATTCTCGCCTGCTATGAGGGAGGCATGGATCTGAAAAGGGAATAAACACCACCCAATGTTGTGCTCAAAGCAAATGACTCTTAGATTTGGAGTCTTATCCGCTATTGACTCAGATAACTAGGCTTTTTTATAGTGTTATGGCATCATGGCAAGGCAAGGATTGCCCTTCAATTTATAAAACCAAAGCAAGGTTTCCACATTTAGTAGATCCTGAGATTCCTGCTTGGTTTCACACACTGATGTACACCTCTTTTAAGTTTCAAATAAAACACGTTTGGTTGTGTAGTGACAGAGATCTCGCCTGTAGAATTCTGGGAAAAAACACCGCCCAACGTGGGGCTCGAACCCACGACCCTGAGATTAAGAGTCTCATGCTCTACCAACTGAGCTAGCCAGGCTTGGTTACTGTTGTGTGACAAAAAGGCCACTCAAGCCAAGGAGTGCCCTACAAACTATTAAAGTAGATCTAGGCTACCACATTCAGTACACTGAGATGCATGCTTGGTTTCACAAATTGAGGAAAATGGGTAAGTAACCGTGAAGTAAAATGTGAAGCATTGCTTGTTCAGTGGTAGAATTCTCGCCTGCCACGCGGGAGGCCCGGGTTCGATTCCCGGCCAATGCAGTACTCAAGTTTTACTGAAATTATGGTATATTTTGTTAAAGAGTGTCTGGCTCTTTGCATTTTGGTGGTGCAGGTAAAGAATTCCACATACAATAAATTAATGTTAGAATCTTGTGGTTAAGTGGTAGAATTCCCACCTGCCAAGAGAGAGGTCTGGATCTGAAAAGGGAATAAACACCAAACAAATGTTGTACTAAAAGCATATGACTCTTAGCTTGGGAGTTTTATTTCTATTGACTAAGCTGGCCAGGCTTTGTTACAGTGTTGTAGCATCAAGGCAAGGCAACGCTTGCTCTTCAATCTACACTATTAAACCAAAGCAAAGTTTCCACATTCAGTAGATCCTGATATTCCTGCATGGTTTCACCCACTGATGTACACCTGAAACAGCGATATATTTTGTTAAAGAGTGCCTGGCTCTTTGCATTTTGGTGGTGCAGGTATAGAATTTAACATACAATGATTTAGTGGTAGAATCTTGTGGTTTAGTGGTAGAATTCTCGCCTGCCATGAGGGAGGCATGGATCTGAAAAGGGAATAAACACCACCCAATGTTGTGCTCAAAGCAAATGACTCTTAGATTTGGAGTCTTATTCGCTATTGACTCAGATAGCTAGGCTTTTTTACAGTGTTATGGCATCATGGCAAGGCAAGGATTGCCCTTCAATTTATAAAACCAAAGCAAGGTTTCCACATTTAGTAGATCCTGAGATTCCTGCTTGGTTTCACACACTGATGTACACCTCTTTTAAGTTTCAAATAAAACACGTTTGGTTGTGTAGTGACAGAGATCTCGCCTGTAGAATTCTGGGAAAAAACACCGCCCAACATGGAGCTCGAACCCACGACCCTGAGATTAAGAGTCTCATGCTCTACCGACTGAGCTAGCCAGGCTTGGTTACTGTGATGTGACAAAAAGGCCACTCAAGCCAAGGAGTGCCCTACAAGCTATTAAAGTAGATCTAGGCTACCACATTCAGTACACTGAGATGCATGCTTGGTTTCACACATTGAGGAAAATTTGTAAGTAACCTTGAAGTAAAATGTGAAGCATTGGTTGTTCAGTGGTAGAATTCTCGCCTGCCACGCGGGAGGCCCGGGTTCGATTCCCGGCCAATGCAGTACTCAAGTTTTACTGAAATTATGGTATATTTTGTTAAAGAGTGTCTGGCTCTTTGCATTTTGGTGGTGCAGGTAAAGAATTCCACATACAATAAATTAATGTTAGAATCTTGTGGTTAAGTGGTAGAATTCCCACCTGCCAAGAGAGAGGTCTGGGTCTGAAAAGGGAATAAACACCAAACAAATGTTGTACTAAAAGCATATGACTCTTAGCTTGGGAGTTTTATTTCTATTGACTAAGCTGGCCAGGCTTTGTTACAGTGTTGTAGCATCAAGGCAAGGCAACGCTTGCTCTTCAATCTACACTATTAAACCAAAGCAAAGTTTCCACATTCAGTAGATCCTGATATTCCTGCATGGTTTCACCCACTGATGTACACCTGAAACAGCAATATATTTTGTTAAAGAGTGCCTGGCTCTTTGCATTTTGGTGGTGCAGGTATAGAATTCAACATACAATGATTTAGTGGTAGAATCTTGTAGTTTAGTGGTAGAATTCTCGCCTGCTATGAGGGAGGCATGGATCTGAAAAGGGAATAAACACCACCCAATGTTGTGCTCAAAGCAAATGACTCTTAGATTTGGAGTCTTATCCGCTATTGACTCTGATAACTAGGCTTTTTTACAGTGTTATGGCATCATGGCAAGGCAAGGATTGCCCTTCAATCTATAAAACCAAAGCTAGGTTTCCACATTTAGTAGATCCTGAGATTCCTGCTTGGTTTCACACACTGATGTACACCTCTTTTAAGTTTCAAATAAAACACGTTTGGTTGTGTAGTGACAGAGATCTCGCCTGTAGAATTCTGGGAAAAAACACCGCCCAACGTGGGGCTCGAACCCACGACCCTGAGATTAAGAGTCTCATGCTCTACCAACTGAGCTAGCCAGGCTTGGTTACTGTTGTGTGACAAAAAGGCCACTCAAGCCAAGGAGTGCCCTACAAACTATTAAAGTAGATCTAGGCTACCACATTCAGTACACTGAGATGCATGCTTGGTTTCACACATTGAGGAAAATGGGTAAGTAACCGTGAAGTAAAATGTGAAGCATTGGTTGTTCAGTGGTAAAATACTCGCCTGCCACGCGGGAGGCCCGGGTTCGATTCCCGGCCAATGCAGTACTCAAGTTTTACTGAAATTATGGTATATTTTGTTAAAGAGTGTCTGGCTCTTTGCATTTTGGTGGTGCAGGTATAGAATTCCACATACAATAAATTAATGGTAGAATCTTGTGGTTTAGTGGTAGAATTCCCACCTGCCAAGAGAGAGGTCTGGATCTGAAAAGGGAATAAACACCAAACAAATGTTGTACTAAAAGCATATGACTCTTAGCTTGGGAGTTTTATTTCTATTGACTAAGCTGGCCAGGCTTTGTTACAGTGTTGTAGCATCAAGGCAAGGCAACGCTTGCTCTTCAATCTACACTATTAAACCAAAGCAAAGTTTCCACATTCAGTAGATCCTGATATTCCTGCATGGTTTCACCCACTGATGTACACCTGAAACAGCGATATATTTTGTTAAAGAGTGCCTGGCTCTTTGCATTTTGGTGGTGCAGGTATAGAATTTAACATACAATGATTTAGTGGTAGAATCTTGTGGTTTAGTGGTAGAATTCTCGCCTGCCATGAGGGAGGCATGGATCTGAAAAGGGAATAAACACCACCCAATGTTGTGCTCAAAGCAAATGACTCTTAGATTTGGAGTCTTATTCGCTATTGACTCAGATAGCTAGGCTTTTTTACAGTGTTATGGCATCATGGCAAGGCAAGGATTGCCCTTCAATTTATAAAACCAAAGCAAGGTTTCCACATTTAGTAGATCCTGAGATTCCTGCTTGGTTTCACACACTGATGTACACCTCTTTTAAGTTTCAAATAAAACACGTTTGGTTGTGTAGTGACAGAGATCTCGCCTGTAGAATTCTGGGAAAAAACACCGCCCAACGTGGGGCTCGAACCCACGACCCTGAGATTAAGAGTCTCATGCTCTACCGACTGAGCTAGCCAGGCTTGGTTACTGTGATGTGACAAAAAGGCCACTCAAGCCAAGGAGTGCCCTACAAGCTATTAAAGTAGATCTAGGCTACCACATTCAGTACACTGAGATGCATGCTTGGTTTCACAAATTGAGGAAAATGGGTAAGTAACCGTGAAGTAAAATGTGAAACATTGGTTGTTCAGTGGTAGAATTCTCGCCTGCCACGCGGGAGGCCCGGGTTCGATTCCCGGCCAATGCAGTACTCAAGTTTTACTGAAATTATGGTATATTTTGTTAAAGAGTGGCTGGCTCTTTGCATTTTGGTGGTGCAGGTATAGAATTCCACATACAATAAATTAATGGTAGAATCTTGTGGTTTAGTGGTAGAATTCCCACCTGCCAAGAGAGAGGTCTGGATCTGAAAAGGGAATAAACACCAAACAAATGTTGTACTAAAAGCATATGACTCTTAGCTTGGGAGTTTTATTTCTATTGACTAAGCTGGCCAGGCTTTGTTACAGTGTTGTAGCATCAAGGCAAGGCAACGCTTGCTCTTCAATCTACACTATTAAACCAAAGCAAAGTTTCCACATTCAGTAGATCCTGATATTCCTGCATGGTTTCACCCACTGATGTACACCTGAAACAGTGATATATTTTGTTAAAGAGTGCCTGGCTCTTTGCATTTTGGTGGTGCAGGTATAGAATTTAACATACAATGATTTAGTGGTAGAATCTTGTGGTTTAGTGGTAGAATTCTCGCCTGCCATGAGGGAGGCATGGATCTGAAAAGGGAATAAACACCACCCAATGTTGTGCTCAAAGCAAATGACTCTTAGATTTGGAGTCTTATTCGCTATTGACTCAGATAGCTAGGCTTTTTTACAGTGTTATGGCATCATGGCAAGGCAAGGATTGCCCTTCAATTTATAAAACCAAAGCAAGGTTTCCACATTTAGTAGATCCTGAGATTCCCGCTTGGTTTCACACACTGATGTACACCTCTTTTAAGTTTCAAATAAAACACGTTTGGTTGTGTAGTGACAGAGATCTCGCCTGTAGAATTCTGGGAAAAAACACCGCCCAACGTGGGGCTCGAACCCACAACCCTGAGATTAAGAGTCTCATGCTCTACCGACTGAGCTAGCCAGGCTTGGTTACTGTGATGTGACAAAAAGGCCACTCAAGCCAAGGAGTGCCCTACAAGCTATTAAAGTAGATCTAGGCTACCACATTCAGTACACTGAGATGCATGCTTGGTTTCACACATTGAGGAAAATGGGTAAGTAACCTTAAAGTAAAATGTGAAGCATTGGTTGTTCAGTGGTAGAATTCTCGCCTGCCACGCGGGAGGCCCGGGTTCGATTCCCGGCCAATGCAGTACTGAAGTTTTACTGAAATTATGGTATATTTTGTTAAAGAGTGGCTGGCTCTTTGCATTTTGGTGGTGCAGGTATAGAATTCCACATACAATAAATTAATGTTAGAATCTTGTGGTTTAGTGGTAGAATTCCCACCTGCCAAGAGAGAGGTCTGGATCTGAAAAGGGAATAAACACCAAACAAATGTTGTACTAAAAGCATATGACTCTTAGCTTGGGAGTTTTATTTCTATTGACTAAGCTGGCCAGGCTTTGTTACAGTGTTGTAGCATCAAGGCAAGGCAACGCTTGCTCTTCAATCTACACTATTAAACCAAAGCAAAGTTTCCACATTCAGTAGATCCTGATATTCCTGCATGGTTTCACCCACTGATGTACACCTGAAACAGCGATATATTTTGTTAAAGAGTGCCTGGCTCTTTGCATTTTGGTGGTGCAGGTATAGAATTTAACATACAATGATTTAGTGGTAGAATCTTGTGGTTTAGTGGTAGAATTCTCGCCTGCCATGAGGGAGGCATGGATCTGAAAAGGGAATAAACACCACCCAATGTTGTGCTCAAAGCAAATGACTCTTAGATTTGGAGTCTTATTCGCTATTGACTCAGATAGCTAGGCTTTTTTACAGTGTTATGGCATCATGGCAAGGCAAGGATTGCCCTTCAATTTATAAAACCAAAGCAAGGTTTCCACATTTAGTAGATCCTGAGATTCCTGCTTGGTTTCACACACTGATGTACACCTCTTTTAAGTTTCAAATAAAACATGTTTGGTTGTGTAGTGACAGAGATCTCGCCTGTAGAATTCTGGGAAAAAACACCGCCCAACGTAGGGCTCGAACCCACGACCCTGAGATTAAGAGTCTCATGCTCTACCGACTGAGCTAGCCAGGCTTGGTTACTGTGATTTGACAAAAAGGCCACTCAAGCCAAGGAGTGCAATACAAGCTATTAAAGTAGATCTAGGCTACCACATTCAGTACACTGAGATCCATGCTTGGTTTCACACATTGAGGAAAATGGGTAAGTAACCGTGAAGTAAAATGTGAAGCATTGAATGTTCAGTGGTAGAATTCTCGCCTGCCACGCGGGAGGCCCGGGTTCGATTCCCGGCCAATGCAGTACTCAAGTTTTACTGAAATTATGGTATATTTTGTTAAAGAGTGTCTGGCTCTTTGCATTTTGGTGGTGCAGGTATAGAATTCCACATACAATAAATTAATGGTAGAATCTTGTGGTTTAGTGGTAGAATTCCCACCTGCCAAGAGAGAGGTCTGGATCTGAAAAGGGAATAAACACCAAACAAATGTTGTACTAAAAGCATATGACTCTTAGCTTGGGAGTTTTATTTCTATTGACTAAGCTGGCCAGGCTTTGTTACAGTGTTGTAGCATCAAGGCAAGGCAACGCTTGCTCTTCAATCTACACTATTAAACCAAAGCAAAGTTTCCACATTCAGTAGATCCTGATATTCCTGCATGGTTTCACCCACTGATGTACACCTGAAACAGCGATATATTTTGTTAAAGAGTGCCTGGCTCTTTGCATTTTGGTGGTGCAGGTATAGAATTTAACATACAATGATTTAGTGGTAGAATCTTGTGGTTTAGTGGTAGAATTCTCGCCTGCCATGAGGGAGGCATGGATCTGAAAAGGGAATAAACACCACCCAATGTTGTGCTCAAAGCAAATGACTCTTAGATTTGGAGTCTTATTCGCTATTGACTCAGATAGCTAGGCTTTTTTACAGTGTTATGGCATCATGGCAAGGCAAGGATTGCCCTTCAATTTATAAAACCAAAGCAAGGTTTCCACATTTAGTAGATCCTGAGATTCCTGCTTGGTTTCACACACTGATGGACACCTCTTTTAAGTTTCAAATAAAACACGTTTGGTTGTGTAGTGACAGAGATCTCGCCTGTAGAATTCTGGGAAAAAACATCGCCCAATGTGGGGCTCGAACCCATGACCCTGAGATTAAGAGTCTCATGCTCTACCGACTGAGCTAGCCAGGCTTGGTTACTGTGATTTGACAAAAAGGCCACTCAAGCCAAGGAGTGCCCTACAAGCTATTAAAGTAGATCTAGGCTACCACATTCAGTACACTGAGATGCATGCTTGGTTTCACAAATTGAGGAAAATGGGTAAGTAACCGTGAAGTAAAATGTGAAGCATTGGTTGTTCAGTGGTAGAATTCTCGCCTGCCACGCGGGAGGCCCGGGTTCGATTCCCGGCCAATGCAGTACTCAAGTTTTACTGAAATTATGGTATATTTTGTTAAAGAGTGTCTGGCTCTTTGCATTTTGGTGGTGCAGGTAAAGAATTCCACATACAATAAATTAATGTTAGAATCTTGTGGTTAAGTGGTAGAATTCCCACCTGCCAAGAGAGAGGTCTGGGTCTGAAAAGGGAATAAACACCAAACAAATGTTGTACTAAAAGCATATGACTCTTAGCTTGGGAGTTTTATTTCTATTGACTAAGCTGGCCAGGCTTTGTTACAGTGTTGTAGCATCAAGGCAAGGCAACGCTTGCTCTTCAATCTACACTATTAAACCAAAGCAAAGTTTCCACATTCAGTAGATCCTGATATTCCTGCATGGTTTCACCCACTGATGTACACCTGAAACAGCAATATATTTTGTTAAAGAGTGCCTGGCTCTTTGCATTTTGGTGGTCCAGGTATAGAATTCAACATACAATGATTTAGTGGTAGAATCTTGTAGTTTAGTGGTAGAATTCTCGCCTGCTATGAGGAAGGCATGGATCTGAAAAGGGAATAAACACCACCCAATGTTGTGCTCAAAGCAAATGACTCTTAGATTTGGAGTCTTATCCGCTATTGACTCAGATAACTAGGCTTTTTTACAGTGTTATGGCATCATGGCAAGGCAAGGATTGCCCTTCAATCTATAAAACCAAAGCTAGGTTTCCACATTTAGTAGATCCTGAGATTCCTGCTTGGTTTCACACACTGATGTACACCTCTTTTAAGTTTCAAATAAAACACGTTTGGTTGTGTAGTGACAGAGATCTCGCCTGTAGAATTCTGGGAAAAAACACCGCCCAACATGGGGCTCGAACCCACGACCCTGAGATTAAGAGTCTCATGCTCTACCAACTGAGCTAGCCAGGCTTGGTTACTGTTGTGTGACAAAAAGGCCACTCAAGCCAAGGTGTGACCTACAAACTATTAAAGTAGATCTAGGCTACCACATTCAGTACACTGAGATGCATGCTTGGTTTCACAAATTGAGGAAAATGGGTAAGTAACCGTGAAGTAAAATGTGAAGGATTGCTTGTTCAGTGGTAGAATTCTCGCCTGCCACGCGGGAGGCCCGGGTTCGACTCCCGGCCAATGCAGTACTCAAGTTTTACTGAAATTATGGTATATTTTGTTAAAGAGTGTCTGGCTCTTTGCATTTTGGTGGTGCAGGTAAAGAATTCCACATACAATAAATTAATGTTAGAATCTTGTGGTTAAGTGGTAGAATTCCCACCTGCCAAGAGAGAGGTCTGGATCTGAAAAGGGAATAAACACCAAACAAATGTTGTACTAAAAGCATATGACTCTTAGCTTGGGAGTTTTATTTCTATACACTAAGCTGGCCAGGCTTTGTTACAGTGTTGTAGCATCAAGGCAAGGCAACGCTTGCTCTTCAATCTACACTATTAAACCAAAGCAAAGTTTCCACATTCAGTAGATCCTGATATTCCTGCATGGTTTCACCCACTGATGTACACCTGAAACAGCGATATATTTTGTTAAAGAGTGCCTGGCTCTTTGCATTTTGGTGGTGCAGGTATAGAATTCAACATACAATGATTTAGTGGTAGAATCTTGTAGTTTAGTGGTAGAATTCTCGCCTGCTATGAGGGAGGCATGGATCTGAAAAGGGAATAAACACCACCCAATGTTGTGCTCAAAGCAAATGACTCTTAGATTTGGAGTCTTATTCGCTATTGACTCAGATAACTAGGCTTTTTTACAGTGTTATGGCATCATGGCAAGGCAAGGATTGCCCTTCAATCTATAAAACCAAAGCTAGGTTTCCACATTTAGTAGATCCTGAAATTCCTGCTTGGTTTCACACACTGATGTACACCTCTTTTAAGTTTCAAATAAAACACGTTTGGTTGTGTAGTGACAGAGATCTCGCCTGTAGAATTCTGGGAAAAAACACCGCCCAACGTGGGGCTCGAACCCACGACCCTGAGATTAAGAGTCTCATGCTCTACCGACTGAGCTAGCCAGGCTTGGTTACTGTTGTGTGACAAAAAGGCCACTCAAGCCAAGGAGTGCCCTACAAGCTATTAAAGTAGATCTAGGCTACCACATTCAGTACACTGAGATGCATGCTTGGTTTCACAAATTGAGGAAAATGGGTAAGTAACCGTGAAGTAAAATGTGAAGCATTGGTTGTTCAGTGGTAGAATTCTCGCCTGCCACGCAGGAGGCCTGGGTTCGATTCCCGGCCAATGCAGTACTCAAGTTTTACTGAAATTATGGTATATTTTGTTAAAGAGT
>NC_139219.1:107412803-107487803 GCF_055691185.1 Crinia signifera
TACACTATTAAACCAAAGCAAAGTTTCCACATTCAGTAGATCCTGATATTCCTGCATGGTTTCACCCACTGATGTACACCTGAAACAGCAATATATTTTGTTAAAGAGTGCCTGGCTCTTTGCATTTTGGTGGTGCAGATATAGAATTCAACATACAATGATTTAGTGGTAGAATCTTGTAGTTTAGTGGTAGAATTCTCGCCTGCTATGAGGGAGGCATGGATCTGAAAAGGGAATAAACACCACCCAATGTTGTGCTCAAAGCAAATGACTCTTAGATTTGGAGTCTTATCCGCTATTGACTCAGATAACTAGGCTTTTTTACAGTGTTATGGCATCATGGCAAGGCAAGGATTGCCCTTCAATCTATAAAACCAAAGCTAGGTTTCCACATTTAGTAGATCCTGAGATTCCTGCTTGGTTTCACACACTGATGTACACATCTTTTAAGTTTCAAATAAAACACGTTTGGTTGTGTAGTGACAGAGATCTCGCCTGTAGAATTCTGGGAAAAAACACCGCCCAACGTGGGGCTCGAACCCACGACCCTGAGATTAAGAGTCTCATGCTCTACCAACTGAGCTAGCCAGGCTTGGTTACTGTTGTGTGACAAAAAGGCCACTCAAGCCAAGGAGTGCCCTACAAACTATTAAAGTAGATCTAGGCTACCACATTCAGTACACTGAGATGCATGCTTGGTTTCACAAATTGAGGAAAATGGGTAAGTAAACGTGAAGTAAAATGTGAAGCATTGCTTGTTCAGTGGTAGAATTCTCGCCTGCCACGCGGGAGGCCCGGGTTCGATTCCCGGCCAATGCAGTACTCAAGTTTTACTGAAATTATGGTATATTTTGTTAAAGAGTGTCTGGCTCTTTGCATTTTGGTGGTGCAGGTAAAGAATTCCACATACAATAAATTAATGTTAGAATCTTGTGGTTAAGTGGTAGAATTCCCACCTGCCAAGAGAGAGGTCTGGATCTGAAAAGGGAATAAACACCAAACAAATGTTGTACTAAAAGCATATGACTCTTAGCTTGGGAGTTTTATTTCTATTGACTAAGCTGGCCAGGCTTTGTTACAGTGTTGTAGCATCAAGGCAAGGCAACGCTTGCTCTTCAATCTACACTATTAAACCAAAGCAAAGTTTCCACATTCAGTAGATCCTGATATTCCTGCATGGTTTCACCCACTGATGTACACCTGAAACAGCAATATATTTTGTTAAAGAGTGCCTGGCTCTTTGCATTTTGGTGGTGCAGGTATAGAATTCAACATACAATGATTTAGTGGTAGAATCTTGTAGTTTAGTGGTAGAATTCTCGCCTGCCATGAGGGAGGCATGGATCTGAAAAGGGAATAAACACCACCCAATGTTGTGCTCAAAGCAAATGACTCTTAGATTTGGAGTCTTATTCGCTATTGACTCAGATAGCTAGGCTTTTTTACAGTGTTATGGCATCATGGCAAGGCAAGGATTGCCCTTCAATTTATAAAACCAAAGCAAGGTTTCCACATTTAGTAGATCCTGAGATTCCTGCTTGGTTTCACACACTGATGTACACCTCTTTTAAGTTTCAAATAAAACATGTTTGGTTGTGTAGTGACAGAGATCTCGCCTGTAGAATTCTGGGAAAAAACACCTCCCAACGTGGGGCTCGAACCCACGACCCTGAGATTAAGAGTCTCATGCTCTACCGACTGAGCTAGCCAGGCTTGGTTACTGTGATTTGACAAAAAGGCCACTCAAGCCAAGGAGTGCAATACAAGCTATTAAAGTAGATCTAGGCTACCACATTCAGTACACTGAGATGCATGCTTGGTTTCACACATTGAGGAAAATGGGTAAGTAACCGTGAAGTAAAATGTGAAGCATTGGTTTTTCAGTGGTAGAAATCTCGCCTTCCACGCGGGAGGCCCGGGTTCGATTCCTGGCCAATGCAGTACTCAAGTTTTACTGAAATTATGGTATATTTTGTTAAATAGTGGCTGGCTCTTTGCATTTTGGTGGTGCAGGTATAGAATTCCACATACAATAAATTAATGGTAGAATCTTGTGGTTTAGTGGTAGAATTCCCACCTGCCAAGAGAGAGGTCTGGATCTGAAAAGGGAATAAACACCAAACAAATGTTGTACTAAAAGCATATGACTCTTAGCTTGGGAGTTTTATTTCTATTGACTAAGCTGGCCAGGCTTTGTTACAGTGTTGTAGCATCAAGGCAAGGCAACGCTTGCTCTTCAATCTACACTATTAAACCAAAGCAAAGTTTCCACATTCAGTAGATCCTGATATTCCTGCATGGTTTCACCCACTGATGTACACCTGAAACAGCGATATATTTTGTTAAATAGTGCATGGCTCTTTGCATTTTGGTGGTGCAGGCATAGAATTCAACATACAATGATTTAGTCGTAGAATCTTGTGGTTTAGTGGTAGAATTCTCGCCTGCCATGAGGGAGGCATGGATCTGAAAAGGGAATAAACACCACCCAATGTTGTGCTCAAAGCAAATGACTCTTAGATTTGGAGTCTTATTCGCTATTGACTCAGATAGCTAGGCTTTTTTACAGTGTTATGGCATCATGGCAAGGCAAGGATTGCCCTTCAATTTATAAAACCAAAGCAAGGTTTCCACATTTAGTAGATCCTGAGATTCCCGCTTGGTTTCACACACTGATGTACACCTCTTTTAAGTTTCAAATAAAACACGTTTGGTTGTGTAGTGACAGAGATCTCGCCTGTAGAATTCTGGGAAAAAACACCGCCCAACGTGGGGCTCGAACCCACAACCCTGAGATTAAGAGTCTCATGCTCTACCGACTGAGCTAGCCAGGCTTGGTTACTGTGATGTGACAAAAAGGCCACTCAAGCCAAGGAGTGCCCTACAAGCTATTAAAGTAGATCTAGGCTACCACATTCAGTACACTGAGATGCATGCTTGGTTTCACACATTGAGGAAAATGGGTAAGTAACCTTAAAGTAAAATGTGAAGCATTGGTTGTTCAGTGGTAGAATTCTCGCCTGCCACGCGGGAGGCCCGGGTTCGATTCCCGGCCAATGCAGTACTGAAGTTTTACTGAAATTATGGTATATTTTGTTAAAGAGTGGCTGGCTCTTTGCATTTTGGTGGTGCAGGTATAGAATTCCACATACAATAAATTAATGTTAGAATCTTGTGGTTTAGTGGTAGAATTCCCACCTGCCAAGAGAGAGGTCTGGATCTGAAAAGGGAATAAACACCAAACAAATGTTGTACTAAAAGCATATGACTCTTAGCTTGGGAGTTTTATTTCTATTGACTAAGCTGGCCAGGCTTTGTTACAGTGTTGTAGCATCAAGGCAAGGCAACGCTTGCTCTTCAATCTACACTATTAAACCAAAGCAAAGTTTCCACATTCAGTAGATCCTGATATTCCTGCATGGTTTCACCCACTGATGTACACCTGAAACAGCGATATATTTTGTTAAAGAGTGCCTGGCTCTTTGCATTTTGGTGGTGCAGGTATAGAATTTAACATACAATGATTTAGTGGTAGAATCTTGTGGTTTAGTGGTAGAATTCTCGCCTGCCATGAGGGAGGCATGGATCTGAAAAGGGAATAAACACCACCCAATGTTGTGCTCAAAGCAAATGACTCTTAGATTTGGAGTCTTATTCGCTATTGACTCAGATAGCTAGGCTTTTTTACAGTGTTATGGCATCATGGCAAGGCAAGGATTGCCCTTCAATTTATAAAACCAAAGCAAGGTTTCCACATTTAGTAGATCCTGAGATTCCTGCTTGGTTTCACACACTGATGTACACCTCTTTTAAGTTTCAAATAAAACATGTTTGGTTGTGTAGTGACAGAGATCTCGCCTGTAGAATTCTGGGAAAAAACACCGCCCAACGTAGGGCTCGAACCCACGACCCTGAGATTAAGAGTCTCATGCTCTACCGACTGAGCTAGCCAGGCTTGGTTACTGTGATTTGACAAAAAGGCCACTCAAGCCAAGGAGTGCAATACAAGCTATTAAAGTAGATCTAGGCTACCACATTCAGTACACTGAGATCCATGCTTGGTTTCACACATTGAGGAAAATGGGTAAGTAACCGTGAAGTAAAATGTGAAGCATTGAATGTTCAGTGGTAGAATTCTCGCCTGCCACGTGGGAGGCCCGGGTTTGATTCCCGGCCAATGCAGTACTCAAGTTTTACTGAAATTATGGTATATTTTGTTAAAGAGTGTCTGGCTCTTTGCATTTTGGTGGTGCAGGTATAGAATTCCACATACAATAAATTAATGGTAGAATCTTGTGGTTTAGTGGTAGAATTCCCACCTGCCAAGAGAGAGGTCTGGATCTGAAAAGGGAATAAACACCAAACAAATGTTGTACTAAAAGCATATGACTCTTAGCTTGGGAGTTTTATTTCTATTGACTAAGCTGGCCAGGCTTTGTTACAGTGTTGTAGCATCAAGGCAAGGCAACGCTTGCTCTTCAATCTACACTATTAAACCAAAGCAAAGTTTCCACATTCAGTAGATCCTGATATTCCTGCATGGTTTCACCCACTGATGTACACCTGAAACAGCGATATATTTTGTTAAAGAGTGCCTGGCTCTTTGCATTTTGGTGGTGCAGGTATAGAATTTAACATACAATGATTTAGTGGTAGAATCTTGTGGTTTAGTGGTAGAATTCTCGCCTGCCATGAGGGAGGCATGGATCTGAAAAGGGAATAAACACCACCCAATGTTGTGCTCAAAGCAAATGACTCTTAGATTTGGAGTCTTATTCGCTATTGACTCAGATAGCTAGGCTTTTTTACAGTGTTATGGCATCATGGCAAGGCAAGGATTGCCCTTCAATTTATAAAACCAAAGCAAGGTTTCCACATTTAGTAGATCCTGAGATTCCTGCTTGGTTTCACACACTGATGTACACCTCTTTTAAGTTTCAAATAAAACACGTTTGGTTGTGTAGTGACAGAGATCTCGCCTGTAGAATTCTGGGAAAAAACATCGCCCAATGTGGGGCTCGAACCCATGACCCTGAGATTAAGAGTCTCATGCTCTACCGACTGAGCTAGCCAGGCTTGGTTACTGTGATTTGACAAAAAGGCCACTCAAGCCAAGGAGTGCCCTACAAGCTATTAAAGTAGATCTAGGCTACCACATTCAGTACACTGAGATGCATGCTTGGTTTCACAAATTGAGGAAAATGGGTAAGTAACCGTGAAGTAAAATGTGAAGCATTGGTTGTTCAGTGGTAGAATTCTCGCCTGCCACGCGGGAGGCCCGGGTTCGATTCCCGGCCAATGCAGTACTCAAGTTTTACTGAAATTATGGTATATTTTGTTAAAGAGTGTCTGGCTCTTTGCATTTTGGTGGTGCAGGTAAAGAATTCCACATACAATAAATTAATGTTAGAATCTTGTGGTTAAGTGGTAGAATTCCCACCTGCCAAGAGAGAGGTCTGGGTCTGAAAAGGGAATAAACACCAAACAAATGTTGTACTAAAAGCATATGACTCTTAGCTTGGGAGTTTTATTTCTATTGACTAAGCTGGCCAGGCTTTGTTACAGTGTTGTAGCATCAAGGCAAGGCAACGCTTGCTCTTCAATCTACACTATTAAACCAAAGCAAAGTTTCCACATTCAGTAGATCCTGATATTCCTGCATGGTTTCACCCACTGATGTACACCTGAAACAGCAATATATTTTGTTAAAGAGTGCCTGGCTCTTTGCATTTTGGTGGTGCAGATATAGAATTCAACATACAATGATTTAGTGGTAGAATCTTGTAGTTTAGTGGTAGAATTCTCGCCTGCTATGAGGGAGGCATGGATCTGAAAAGGGAATAAACACCACCCAATGTTGTGCTCAAAGCAAATGACTCTTAGATTTGGAGTCTTATCCGCTATTGACTCAGATAACTAGGCTTTTTTACAGTGTTATGGCATCATGGCAAGGCAAGGATTGCCCTTCAATCTATAAAACCAAAGCTAGGTTTCCACATTTAGTAGATCCTGAGATTCCTGCTTGGTTTCACACACTGATGTACACATCTTTTAAGTTTCAAATAAAACACGTTTGGTTGTGTAGTGACAGAGATCTCGCCTGTAGAATTCTGGGAAAAAACACCGCCCAACGTGGGGCTCGAACCCACGACCCTGAGATTAAGAGTCTCATGCTCTACCAACTGAGCTAGCCAGGCTTGGTTACTGTTGTGTGACAAAAAGGCCACTCAAGCCAAGGAGTGCCCTACAAACTATTAAAGTAGATCTAGGCTACCACATTCAGTACACTGAGATGCATGCTTGGTTTCACAAATTGAGGAAAATGGGTAAGTAAACGTGAAGTAAAATGTGAAGCATTGCTTGTTCAGTGGTAGAATTCTCGCCTGCCACGCGGGAGGCCCGGGTTCGATTCCCGGCCAATGCAGTACTCAAGTTTTACTGAAATTATGGTATATTTTGTTAAAGAGTGTCTGGCTCTTTGCATTTTGGTGGTGCAGGTAAAGAATTCCACATACAATAAATTAATGTTAGAATCTTGTGGTTAAGTGGTAGAATTCCCACCTGCCAAGAGAGAGGTCTGGATCTGAAAAGGGAATAAACACCAAACAAATGTTGTACTAAAAGCATATGACTCTTAGCTTGGGAGTTTTATTTCTATTGACTAAGCTGGCCAGGCTTTGTTACAGTGTTGTAGCATCAAGGCAAGGCAACGCTTGCTCTTCAATCTACACTATTAAACCAAAGCAAAGTTTCCACATTCAGTAGATCCTGATATTCCTGCATGGTTTCACCCACTGATGTACACCTGAAACAGCAATATATTTTGTTAAAGAGTGCCTGGCTCTTTGCATTTTGGTGGTGCAGGTATAGAATTCAACATACAATGATTTAGTGGTAGAATCTTGTAGTTTAGTGGTAGAATTCTCGCCTGCCATGAGGGAGGCATGGATCTGAAAAGGGAATAAACACCACCCAATGTTGTGCTCAAAGCAAATGACTCTTAGATTTGGAGTCTTATTCGCTATTGACTCAGATAGCTAGGCTTTTTTACAGTGTTATGGCATCATGGCAAGGCAAGGATTGCCCTTCAATTTATAAAACCAAAGCAAGGTTTCCACATTTAGTAGATCCTGAGATTCCTGCTTGGTTTCACACACTGATGTACACCTCTTTTAAGTTTCAAATAAAACATGTTTGGTTGTGTAGTGACAGAGATCTCGCCTGTAGAATTCTGGGAAAAAACACCTCCCAACGTGGGGCTCGAACCCACGACCCTGAGATTAAGAGTCTCATGCTCTACCGACTGAGCTAGCCAGGCTTGGTTACTGTGATTTGACAAAAAGGCCACTCAAGCCAAGGAGTGCAATACAAGCTATTAAAGTAGATCTAGGCTACCACATTCAGTACACTGAGATGCATGCTTGGTTTCACACATTGAGGAAAATGGGTAAGTAACCGTGAAGTAAAATGTGAAGCATTGGTTTTTCAGTGGTAGAAATCTCGCCTTCCACGCGGGAGGCCCGGGTTCGATTCCTGGCCAATGCAGTACTCAAGTTTTACTGAAATTATGGTATATTTTGTTAAATAGTGGCTGGCTCTTTGCATTTTGGTGGTGCAGGTATAGAATTCCACATACAATAAATTAATGGTAGAATCTTGTGGTTTAGTGGTAGAATTCCCACCTGCCAAGAGAGAGGTCTGGATCTGAAAAGGGAATAAACACCAAACAAATGTTGTACTAAAAGCATATGACTCTTAGCTTGGGAGTTTTATTTCTATTGACTAAGCTGGCCAGGCTTTGTTACAGTGTTGTAGCATCAAGGCAAGGCAACGCTTGCTCTTCAATCTACACTATTAAACCAAAGCAAAGTTTCCACATTCAGTAGATCCTGATATTCCTGCATGGTTTCACCCACTGATGTACACCTGAAACAGCGATATATTTTGTTAAATAGTGCATGGCTCTTTGCATTTTGGTGGTGCAGGCATAGAATTCAACATACAATGATTTAGTCGTAGAATCTTGTGGTTTAGTGGTAGAATTCTCGCCTGCCATGAGGGAGGCATGGATCTGAAAAGGGAATAAACACCACCCAATGTTGTGCTCAAAGCAAATGACTCTTAGATTTGGAGTCTTATTCGCTATTGACTCAGATAGCTAGGCTTTTTTACAGTGTTATGGCATCATGGCAAGGCAAGGATTGCCCTTCAATTTATAAAACCAAAGCAAGGTTTCCACATTTAGTAGATCCTGAGATTCCCGCTTGGTTTCACACACTGATGTACACCTCTTTTAAGTTTCAAATAAAACACGTTTGGTTGTGTAGTGACAGAGATCTCGCCTGTAGAATTCTGGGAAAAAACACCGCCCAACGTGGGGCTCGAACCCACAACCCTGAGATTAAGAGTCTCATGCTCTACCGACTGAGCTAGCCAGGCTTGGTTACTGTGATGTGACAAAAAGGCCACTCAAGCCAAGGAGTGCCCTACAAGCTATTAAAGTAGATCTAGGCTACCACATTCAGTACACTGAGATGCATGCTTGGTTTCACACATTGAGGAAAATGGGTAAGTAACCTTAAAGTAAAATGTGAAGCATTGGTTGTTCAGTGGTAGAATTCTCGCCTGCCACGCGGGAGGCCCGGGTTCGATTCCCGGCCAATGCAGTACTGAAGTTTTACTGAAATTATGGTATATTTTGTTAAAGAGTGGCTGGCTCTTTGCATTTTGGTGGTGCAGGTATAGAATTCCACATACAATAAATTAATGTTAGAATCTTGTGGTTTAGTGGTAGAATTCCCACCTGCCAAGAGAGAGGTCTGGATCTGAAAAGGGAATAAACACCAAACAAATGTTGTACTAAAAGCATATGACTCTTAGCTTGGGAGTTTTATTTCTATTGACTAAGCTGGCCAGGCTTTGTTACAGTGTTGTAGCATCAAGGCAAGGCAACGCTTGCTCTTCAATCTACACTATTAAACCAAAGCAAAGTTTCCACATTCAGTAGATCCTGATATTCCTGCATGGTTTCACCCACTGATGTACACCTGAAACAGCGATATATTTTGTTAAAGAGTGCCTGGCTCTTTGCATTTTGGTGGTGCAGGTATAGAATTTAACATACAATGATTTAGTGGTAGAATCTTGTGGTTTAGTGGTAGAATTCTCGCCTGCCATGAGGGAGGCATGGATCTGAAAAGGGAATAAACACCACCCAATGTTGTGCTCAAAGCAAATGACTCTTAGATTTGGAGTCTTATTCGCTATTGACTCAGATAGCTAGGCTTTTTTACAGTGTTATGGCATCATGGCAAGGCAAGGATTGCCCTTCAATTTATAAAACCAAAGCAAGGTTTCCACATTTAGTAGATCCTGAGATTCCTGCTTGGTTTCACACACTGATGTACACCTCTTTTAAGTTTCAAATAAAACATGTTTGGTTGTGTAGTGACAGAGATCTCGCCTGTAGAATTCTGGGAAAAAACACCGCCCAACGTAGGGCTCGAACCCACGACCCTGAGATTAAGAGTCTCATGCTCTACCGACTGAGCTAGCCAGGCTTGGTTACTGTGATTTGACAAAAAGGCCACTCAAGCCAAGGAGTGCAATACAAGCTATTAAAGTAGATCTAGGCTACCACATTCAGTACACTGAGATCCATGCTTGGTTTCACACATTGAGGAAAATGGGTAAGTAACCGTGAAGTAAAATGTGAAGCATTGAATGTTCAGTGGTAGAATTCTCGCCTGCCACGCGGGAGGCCCGGGTTCGATTCCCGGCCAATGCAGTACTCAAGTTTTACTGAAATTATGGTATATTTTGTTAAAGAGTGTCTGGCTCTTTGCATTTTGGTGGTGCAGGTATAGAATTCCACATACAATAAATTAATGGTAGAATCTTGTGGTTTAGTGGTAGAATTCCCACCTGCCAAGAGAGAGGTCTGGATCTGAAAAGGGAATAAACACCAAACAAATGTTGTACTAAAAGCATATGACTCTTAGCTTGGGAGTTTTATTTCTATTGACTAAGCTGGCCAGGCTTTGTTACAGTGTTGTAGCATCAAGGCAAGGCAACGCTTGCTCTTCAATCTACACTATTAAACCAAAGCAAAGTTTCCACATTCAGTAGATCCTGATATTCCTGCATGGTTTCACCCACTGATGTACACCTGAAACAGCGATATATTTTGTTAAAGAGTGCCTGGCTCTTTGCATTTTGGTGGTGCAGGTATAGAATTTAACATACAATGATTTAGTGGTAGAATCTTGTGGTTTAGTGGTAGAATTCTCGCCTGCCATGAGGGAGGCATGGATCTGAAAAGGGAATAAACACCACCCAATGTTGTGCTCAAAGCAAATGACTCTTAGATTTGGAGTCTTATTCGCTATTGACTCAGATAGCTAGGCTTTTTTACAGTGTTATGGCATCATGGCAAGGCAAGGATTGCCCTTCAATTTATAAAACCAAAGCAAGGTTTCCACATTTAGTAGATCCTGAGATTCCTGCTTGGTTTCACACACTGATGGACACCTCTTTTAAGTTTCAAATAAAACACGTTTGGTTGTGTAGTGACAGAGATCTCGCCTGTAGAATTCTGGGAAAAAACATCGCCCAATGTGGGGCTCGAACCCATGACCCTGAGATTAAGAGTCTCATGCTCTACCGACTGAGCTAGCCAGGCTTGGTTACTGTGATTTGACAAAAAGGCCACTCAAGCCAAGGAGTGCCCTACAAGCTATTAAAGTAGATCTAGGCTACCACATTCAGTACACTGAGATGCATGCTTGGTTTCACAAATTGAGGAAAATGGGTAAGTAACCGTGAAGTAAAATGTGAAGCATTGGTTGTTCAGTGGTAGAATTCTCGCCTGCCACGCGGGAGGCCCGGGTTCGATTCCCGGCCAATGCAGTACTCAAGTTTTACTGAAATTATGGTATATTTTGTTAAAGAGTGTCTGGCTCTTTGCATTTTGGTGGAGCAGGTAAAGAATTCCACATACAATAAATTAATGTTAGAATCTTGTGGTTAAGTGGTAGAATTCCCACCTGCCAAGAGAGAGGTCTGGGTCTGAAAAGGGAATAAACACCAAACAAATGTTGTACTAAAAGCATATGACTCTTAGCTTGGGAGTTTTATTTCTATTGACTAAGCTGGCCAGGCTTTGTTACAGTGTTGTAGCATCAAGGCAAGGCAACGCTTGCTCTTCAATCTACACTATTAAACCAAAGCAAAGTTTCCACATTCAGTAGATCCTGATATTCCTGCATGGTTTCACCCACTGATGTACACCTGAAACAGCAATATATTTTGTTAAAGAGTGCCTGGCTCTTTGCATTTTGGTGGTCCAGGTATAGAATTCAACATACAATGATTTAGTGGTAGAATCTTGTAGTTTAGTGGTAGAATTCTCGCCTGCTATGAGGAAGGCATGGATCTGAAAAGGGAATAAACACCACCCAATGTTGTGCTCAAAGCAAATGACTCTTAGATTTGGAGTCTTATCCGCTATTGACTCAGATAACTAGGCTTTTTTACAGTGTTATGGCATCATGGCAAGGCAAGGATTGCCCTTCAATCTATAAAACCAAAGCTAGGTTTCCACATTTAGTAGATCCTGAGATTCCTGCTTGGTTTCACACACTGATGTACACCTCTTTTAAGTTTCAAATAAAACACGTTTGGTTGTGTAGTGACAGAGATCTCGCCTGTAGAATTCTGGGAAAAAACACCGCCCAACGTGGGGCTCGAACCCACGACCCTGAGATTAAGAGTCTCATGCTCTACCAACTGAGCTAGCCAGGCTTGGTTACTGTTGTGTGACAAAAAGGCCACTCAAGCCAAGGTGTGACCTACAAACTATTAAAGTAGATCTAGGCTACCACATTCAGTACACTGAGATGCATGCTTGGTTTCACAAATTGAGGAAAATGGGTAAGTAACCGTGAAGTAAAATGTGAAGGATTGCTTGTTCAGTGGTAGAATTCTCGCCTGCCACGCGGGAGGCCCGGGTTCGACTCCCGGCCAATGCAGTACTCAAGTTTTACTGAAATTATGGTATATTTTGTTAAAGAGTGTCTGGCTCTTTGCATTTTGGTGGTGCAGGTAAAGAATTCCACATACAATAAATTAATGTTAGAATCTTGTGGTTAAGTGGTAGAATTCCCACCTGCCAAGAGAGAGGTCTGGATCTGAAAAGGGAATAAACACCAAACAAATGTTGTACTAAAAGCATATGACTCTTAGCTTGGGAGTTTTATTTCTATACACTAAGCTGGCCAGGCTTTGTTACAGTGTTGTAGCATCAAGGCAAGGCAACGCTTGCTCTTCAATCTACACTATTAAACCAAAGCAAAGTTTCCAAATTCAGTAGATCCTGATATTCCTGCATGGTTTCACCCACTGATGTACACCTGAAACAGCGATATATTTTGTTAAAGAGTGCCTGGATCTTTGCATTTTGGTGGTGCAGGTATAGAATTCAACATACAATGATTTAGTGGTAGAATCTTGTAGTTTAGTGGTAGAATTCTCGCCTGCTATGAGGGAGGCATGGATCTGAAAAGGGAATAAACACCACCCAATGTTGTGCTCAAAGCAAATGACTCTTAGATTTGGAGTCTTATTCGCTATTGACTCAGATAACTAGGCTTTTTTACAGTGTTATGGCATCATGGCAAGGCAAGGATTGCCCTTCAATCTATAAAACCAAAGCTAGGTTTCCACATTTAGTAGATCCTGAAATTCCTGCTTGGTTTCACACACTGATGTACACCTCTTTTAAGTTTCAAATAAAACACGTTTGGTTGTGTAGTGACAGAGATCTCGCCTGTAGAATTCTGGGAAAAAACACCGCCCAACGTGGGGCTCGAACCCACGACCCTGAGATTAAGAGTCTCATGCTCTACCGACTGAGCTAGCCAGGCTTGGTTACTGTTGTGTGACAAAAAGGCCACTCAAGCCAAGGAGTGCCCTACAAGCTATTAAAGTAGATCTAGGCTACCACATTCAGTACACTGAGATGCATGCTTGGTTTCACAAATTGAGGAAAATGGGTAAGTAACCGTGAAGTAAAATGTGAAGCATTGGTTGTTCAGTGGTAGAATTCTCGCCTGCCACGCAGGAGGCCTGGGTTCGATTCCCGGCCAATGCAGTACTCAAGTTTTACTGAAATTATGGTATATTTTGTTAAAGAGTGTCTGGCTCTTTGCTTTTTGGTGGTGCAGGTATAGAATTCCACATACAATAAATTAATGGTAGAATCTTGTGGTTTAGTGGTAGAATTCCCACCTGCCAAGAGAGAGGTCTGGATCTGAAAAGGGAATAAACACCAAACAAATGTTGTACTAAAAGCATATGACTCTTAGCTTGGGATTTTTATTTCTATTGACTAAGCTGGCCAGGCTTTGTTACAGTGTTGTAGCATCAAGGCAAGGCAACGCTTGCTCTTCAATCTACACTATTAAACCAAAGCAAAGTTTCCACATTCAGTAGATCCTGATATTCCTGCATGGTTTCACCCACTGATGTACACCTGAAACAGCGATATATTTTGTTAAAGAGTGCCTGGCTCTTTGCATTTTGGTGGTGCAGGTATAGAATTTAACATACAATGATTTAGTGGTAGAATCTTGTGGTTTAGTGGTAGAATTCTCGCCTGCCATGAGGGAGGCATGGATCTGAAAAGGGAATAAACACCACCCAATGTTGTGCTCAAAGCAAATGACTCTTAGATTTGGAGTCTTATTCGCTATTGACTCAGATAGCTAGGCTTTTTTACAGTGTTATGGCATCATGGCAAGGCAAGGATTGCCCTTCAATTTATAAAACCAAAGCAAGGTTTCCACATTTAGTAGATCCTGAGATTCCTGCTTGGTTTCACACACTGATGTACACCTCTTTTAAGTTTCAAATAAAACATGTTTGGTTGTGTAGTGACAGAGATCTCGCCTGTAGAATTCTGGGAAAAAACACCGCCCAACGTGGGGCTCGAACCCACGACCCTGAGATTAAGAGTCTCATGCTCTACCGACTGAACTAGCCAGGCTTGGTTACTGTGATTTGACAAAAAGGCCACTCAAGCCAAGGAGTGCAATACAAGCTATTAAAGTAGATCTAGGCTACCACATTCAGTACACTGAGATGCATGCTTGGTTTCACACATTGAGGAAAATGGGTAAGTAACCGTGAAGTAAAATGTGAAGCATTGAATGTTCAGTGGTAGAATTCTCGCCTGCCACGCGGGAGGCCCGGGTTTGATTCCCGGCCAATGCAGTACTCAAGTTTTACTGAAATTATGGTATATTTTGTTAAAGAGTGTCTGGCTCTTTGCATTTTGGTGGTGCAGGTATAGAATTCCACATACAATAAATTAATGGTAGAATCTTGTGGTTTAGTGGTAGAATTCCCACCTGCCAAGAGAGAGGTCTGGATCTGAAAAGGGAATAAACACCAAACAAATGTTGTACTAAAAGCATATGACTCTTAGCTTGGGAGTTTTATTTCTATTGACTAAGCTGGCCAGGCTTTGTTACAGTGTTGTAGCATCAAGGCAAGGCAACGCTTGCTCTTCAATCTACACTATTAAACCAAAGCAAAGTTTCCACATTCAGTAGATCCTGATATTCCTGCATGGTTTCACCCACTGATGTACACCTGAAACAGCGATATATTTTGTTAAAGAGTGCCTGGCTCTTTGCATTTTGGTGGTGCAGGTATAGAATTTAACATACAATGATTTAGTGGTAGAATCTTGTGGTTTAGTGGTAGAATTCTCGCCTGCCATGAGGGAGGCATGGATCTGAAAAGGGAATAAACACCACCCAATGTTGTGCTCAAAGCAAATGACTCTTAGATTTGGAGTCTTATTCGCTATTGACTCAGATAGCTAGGCTTTTTTACAGTGTTATGGCATCATGGCAAGGCAAGGATTGCCCTTCAATTTATAAAACCAAAGCAAGGTTTCCACATTTAGTAGATCCTGAGATTCCTGCTTGGTTTCACACACTGATGTACACCTCTTTTAAGTTTCAAATAAAACACGTTTGGTTGTGTAGTGACAGAGATCTCGCCTGTAGAATTCTGGGAAAAAACATCGCCCAATGTGGGGCTCGAACCCATGACCCTGAGATTAAGAGTCTCATGCTCTACCGACTGAGCTAGCCAGGCTTGGTTACTGTGATTTGACAAAAAGGCCACTCAAGCCAAGGAGTGCCCTACAAGCTATTAAAGTAGATCTAGGCTACCACATTCAGTACACTGAGATGCATGCTTGGTTTCACAAATTGAGGAAAATGGGTAAGTAACCGTGAAGTAAAATGTGAAGCATTGGTTGTTCAGTGGTAGAATTCTCGCCTGCCACGTGGGAGGCCCGGGTTCGATTCCCGGCCAATGCAGTACTCAAGTTTTACTGAAATTATGGTATATTTTGTTAAAGAGTGTCTGGCTCTTTGCATTTTGGTGGTGCAGGTAAAGAATTCCACATACAATAAATTAATGTTAGAATCTTGTGGTTAAGTGGTAGAATTCCCACCTGCCAAGAGAGAGGTCTGGGTCTGAAAAGGGAATAAACACCAAACAAATGTTGTACTAAAAGCATATGACTCTTAGCTTGGGAGTTTTATTTCTATTGACAAAGCTGGCCAGGCTTTGTTACAGTGTTGTAGCATCAAGGCAAGGCAACGCTTGCTCTTCAATCTACACTATTAAACCAAAGCAAAGTTTCCACATTCAGTAGATCCTGATATTCCTGCATGGTTTCACCCACTGATGTACACCTGAAACAGCAATATATTTTGTTAAAGAGTGCCTGGCTCTTTGCATTTTGGTGGTGCAGATATAGAATTCAACATACAATGATTTAGTGGTAGAATCTTGTAGTTTAGTGGTAGAATTCTCGCCTGCTATGAGGGAGGCATGGATCTGAAAAGGGAATAAACACCACCCAATGTTGTGCTCAAAGCAAATGACTCTTAGATTTGGAGTCTTATCCGCTATTGACTCAGATAACTAGGCTTTTTTACAGTGTTATGGCATCATGGCAAGGCAAGGATTGCCCTTCAATCTATAAAACCAAAGCTAGGTTTCCACATTTAGTAGATCCTGAGATTCCTGCTTGGTTTCACACACTGATGTACACATCTTTTAAGTTTCAAATAAAACACGTTTGGTTGTGTAGTGACAGAGATCTCGCCTGTAGAATTCTGGGAAAAAACACCGCCCAACGTGGGGCTCGAACCCACGACCCTGAGATTAAGAGTCTCATGCTCTACCAACTGAGCTAGCCAGGCTTGGTTACTGTTGTGTGACAAAAAGGCCACTCAAGCCAAGGAGTGCCCTACAAACTATTAAAGTAGATCTAGGCTACCACATTCAGTACACTGAGATGCATGCTTGGTTTCACAAATTGAGGAAAATGGGTAAGTAAACGTGAAGTAAAATGTGAAGCATTGCTTGTTCAGTGGTAGAATTCTCGCCTGCCACGCGGGAGGCCCGGGTTCGATTCCCGGCCAATGCAGTACTCAAGTTTTACTGAAATTATGGTATATTTTGTTAAAGAGTGTCTGGCTCTTTGCATTTTGGTGGTGCAGGTAAAGAATTCCACATACAATAAATTAATGTTAGAATCTTGTGGTTAAGTGGTAGAATTCCCACCTGCCAAGAGAGAGGTCTGGATCTGAAAAGGGAATAAACACCAAACAAATGTTGTACTAAAAGCATATGACTCTTAGCTTGGGAGTTTTATTTCTATTGACTAAGCTGGCCAGGCTTTGTTACAGTGTTGTAGAATCAAGGCAAGGCAACGCTTGCTCTTCAATCTACACTATTAAACCAAAGCAAAGTTTCCACATTCAGTAGATCCTGATATTCCTGCATGGTTTCACCCACTGATGTACACCTGAAACAGCAATATATTTTGTTAAAGAGTGCCTGGCTCTTTGCATTTTGGTGGTGCAGGTATAGAATTCAACATACAATGATTTAGTGGTAGAATCTTGTAGTTTAGTGGTAGAATTCTCGCCTGCCATGAGGGAGGCATGGATCTGAAAAGGGAATAAACACCACCCAATGTTGTGCTCAAAGCAAATGACTCTTAGATTTGGAGTCTTATTCGCTATTGACTCAGATAGCTAGGCTTTTTTACAGTGTTATGGCATCATGGCAAGGCAAGGATTGCCCTTCAATTTATAAAACCAAAGCAAGGTTTCCACATTTAGTAGATCCTGAGATTCCTGCTTGGTTTCACACACTGATGTACACCTCTTTTAAGTTTCAAATAAAACATGTTTGGTTGTGTAGTGACAGAGATCTCGCCTGTAGAATTCTGGGAAAAAACACCTCCCAACGTGGGGCTCGAACCCACGACCCTGAGATTAAGAGTCTCATGCTCTACCGACTGAGCTAGCCAGGCTTGGTTACTGTGATTTGACAAAAAGGCCACTCAAGCCAAGGAGTGCAATACAAGCTATTAAAGTAGATCTAGGCTACCACATTCAGTACACTGAGATGCATGCTTGGTTTCACACATTGAGGAAAATGGGTAAGTAACCGTGAAGTAAAATGTGAAGCATTGGTTGTTCAGTGGTAGAAATCTCGCCTTCCACGCGGGAGGCCCGGGTTCGATTCCTGGCCAATGCAGTACTCAAGTTTTACTGAAATTATGGTATATTTTGTTAAATAGTGGCTGGCTCTTTGCATTTTGGTGGTGCAGGTATAGAATTCCACATACAATAAATTAATGGTAGAATCTTGTGGTTTAGTGGTAGAATTCCCACCTGCCAAGAGAGAGGTCTGGATCTGAAAAGGGAATAAACACCAAACAAATGTTGTACTAAAAGCATATGACTCTTAGCTTGGGAGTTTTATTTCTATTGACTAAGCTGGCCAGGCTTTGTTACAGTGTTGTAGCATCAAGGCAAGGCAACGCTTGCTCTTCAATCTACACTATTAAACCAAAGCAAAGTTTCCACATTCAGTAGATCCTGATATTCCTGCATGGTTTCACCCACTGATGTACACCTGAAACAGCGATATATTTTGTTAAATAGTGCATGGCTCTTTGCATTTTGGTGGTGCAGGCATAGAATTCAACATACAATGATTTAGTCGTAGAATCTTGTGGTTTAGTGGTAGAATTCTCGCCTGCCATGAGGGAGGCATGGATCTGAAAAGGGAATAAACACCACCCAATGTTGTGCTCAAAGCAAATGACTCTTAGATTTGGAGTCTTATTCGCTATTGACTCAGATAGCTAGGCTTTTTTACAGTGTTATGGCATCATGGCAAGGCAAGGATTGCCCTTCAATTTATAAAACCAAAGCAAGGTTTCCACATTTAGTAGATCCTGAGATTCCTGCTTGGTTTCACACACTGATGTACACCTCTTTTAAGTTTCAAATAAAACACGTTTGGTTGTGTAGTGACAGAGATCTCGCCTGTAGAATTCTGGGAAAAAACACCGCCCAACGTGGGGCTCGAACCCACGACCCTGAGATTAAGAGTCTCATGCTCTACTGACTGAGCTAGCCAGGCTTGGTTACTGTGATGTGACAAAAAGGCCACTCAAGCCAAGGAGTGCCCTACAAGCTATTAAAGTAGATCTAGGCTACCACATTTAGTACACTGAGATGCATGCTTGGTTTCACAAATTGAGGAAAATGGGTAAGTAACCGTGAAGCAAAATGTGAAGCATTGGTTGTTCAGTGGTAGAATTCTCGCCTGCCACGCGGGAGGCCCGGGTTCGATTCCCGGCCAATGCAGTACTCAAGTTTTACTGAAATTATGGTATATTTTGTTAAAGAGTGTCTTGCTCTTTGCTTTTTGGTGGTGCAGGTATAGAATTCCACATACAATAAATTAATGTTAGAATCTTGTGGTTTAGTGGTAGAATTCCCACCTGCCAAGAGAGAGGTCTGGATCTGAAAAGGGAATAAACACCAAACAAATGTTGTACTAAAAGCATATGACTCTTAGCTTGGGAGTTTTATTTCTATTGACTAAGCTGGCCAGGCTTTGTTACAGTGTTGTAGCATCAAGGCAAGGCAACGCTTGCTCTTCAATCTACACTATTAAACCAAAGCAAAGTTTCCACATTCAGTAGATCCTGATATTCCTGCATGGTTTCACCCACTGATGTACACCTGAAACAGCGATATATTTTGTTAAAGAGTGCCTGGCTCTTTGCATTTTGGTTGTGCAGGTATAGAATTTAACATACAATGATTTAGTGGTAGAATCTTGTGGTTTAGTGGTAGAATTCTCGCCTGCCATGAGGGAGGCATGGATCTGAAAAGGGAATAAACACCACCCAATGTTGTGCTCAAAGCAAATGACTCTTAGATTTGGAGTCTTATTCGCTATTGACTCAGATAGCTAGGCTTTTTTACAGTGTTATGGCATCATGGCAAGGCAAGGATTGCCCTTCAATTTATAAAACCAAAGCAAGGTTTCCACATTTAGTAGATCCTGAGATTCCTGCTTGGTTTCACACACTGATGTACACCTCTTTTAAGTTTCAAATAAAACACGTTTGGTTGTGTAGTGACAGAGATCTCGCCTGTAGAATTCTGGGAAAAAACACCGCCCAACGTGGGGCTCGAACCCACGACCCTGAGATTAAGAGTCTCATGCTCTACCGACTGAGCTAGCCAGGCTTGGTTACTGTGATGTGACAAAAAGGCCACTCAAGCCAAGGAGTGCCCTACAAGCTATTAAAGTAGATCTAGGCTACCACATTCAGTACACTGAGATGCATGCTTGGTTTCACACATTGAGGAAAATGGGTAAGTAACCTTGAAGTAAAATGTGAAGCATTGGTTGTTCAGTGGTAGAATTCTCGCCTGCCACGCGGGAGGCCCGGGTTCGATTCCCGGCCAATGCAGTACTCAAGTTTTACTGAAATTATGGTATATTTTGTTAAAGAGTGTCTGGCTCTTTGCATTTTGGTGGTGCAGGTATAGAATTCCACATACAATAAATTAATGGTAGAATCTTGTGGTTTAGTGGTAGAATTCCCACCTGCCAAGAGAGAGGTCTGGATCTGAAAAGGGAATAAACACCAAACAAATGTTGTACTAAAAGCATATGACTCTTAGCTTGGGAGTTTTATTTCTATTGACTAAGCTGGCCAGGCTTTGTTACAGTGTTGTAGCATCAAGGCAAGGCAACGCTTGCCCTTCAATCTACACTATTAAACCAAAGCAAAGTTTCCACATTCAGTAGATCCTGATATTCCTGCATGGTTTCACCCACTGATGTACACCTGAAACAGCGATATATTTTGTTAAAGAGTGCCTGGCTCTTTGCATTTTGGTGGTGCAGGTATAGAATTTAACATACAATGATTTAGTGGTAGAATCTTGTGGTTTAGTGGTAGAATTCTCGCCTGCCATGAGGGAGGCATGGATCTGAAAAGGGAATAAACACCACCCAATGTTGTGCTCAAAGCAAATGACTCTTAGATTTGGAGTCTTATTCGCTATTGACTCAGATAGCTAGGCTTTTTTACAGTGTTATGGCATCATGGCAAGGCAAGGATTGCCCTTCAATTTATAAAACCAAAGCAAGGTTTCCACATTTAGTAGATCCTGAGATTCCTGCTTGGTTTCACACACTGGTAACACCTCTTTTAAGTTTCAAATAAAACACGTTTGGTTGTGTAGTGACAGAGATCTCGCCTGTAGAATTCTGGGAAAAAACACCGCGCAACGTGGGGCTCGAACCCACGACCCTGAGATTAAGAGTCTCATGCTCTACCGACTGAGCTAGCCAGGCTTGGTTACTGTTATGTGACAAAAAGGCCACTCAAGCCAAGGAGTGCCCTACAAGCTATTAAAGTAGATCTAGGCTACCACATTCAGTACACTGAGATGCATGCTTGGTTTCACACATTGAGGAAAATGGGTAAGTAACCGTGAAGTAAAATGTGAAGCATTGGTTGTTCAGTGGTAGAATTCTCGCCTGCCACGCGGGAGGCCCGGGTTCGATTCCCGGCCAATGCAGTACTCAAGTTTTACTGAAATTATAGTATATTTTGTTAAAGAGTGTCTGGCTCTTTGCATTTTGGTGGTGCAGGTATAGAATTCCACATACAATAAATTAATGGTAGAATCTTGTGGTTTAGTGGTAGAATTCCCACCTGCCAAGAGAGAGGTCTGGATCTGAAAAGGGAATAAACACCAAACAAATGTTGTACTAAAAGCATATGACTCTTAGCTTGGGAGTTTTATTTCTATTGACTAAGCTGGCCAGGCTTTGTTACAGTGTTGTAGCATCAAGGCAAGGCAACGCTTGCTCTTCAATCTACACTATTAAACCAAAGCAAAGTTTCCACATTCAGTAGATCCTGATATTACTGCATGGTTTCACCCACTGATGTACACCTGAAACAGCGATATATTTTGTTAAAGAGTGCCTGGCTCTTTGCATTTTGGTGGTGCAGGTATAGAATTTAACATACAATGATTTAGTGGTAGAATCTTGTGGTTTAGTGGTAGATTTCTCGCCTGCCATGAGGGAGGCATGGATCTGAAAAGGGAATAAACACCACCCAATGTTGTGCTCAAAGCAAATGACTCTTAGATTTGGAGTCTTATTCGCTATTGACTCAGATAGCTAGGCTTTTTTACAGTGTTATGGCATCATGGCAAGGCAAGGATTGCCCTTCAATTTATAAAACCAAAGCAAGGTTTCCACATTTAGTAGATCCTGAGATTCCTGCTTGGTTTCACACACTGATGTACACCTCTTTTAAGTTTCAAATAAAACACGTTTGGTTGTGTAGTGACAGAGATCTCGCCTGTAGAATTCTGGGAAAAAACACCGCCCAACGTGGGGCTCGAACCCACGACCCTGAGATTAAGAGTCTCATGCTCTACCGACTGAGCTAGCCAGGCTTGGTTACTGTGATGTGACAAAAAGGCCACTCAAGCCAAGGAGTGCCCTACAAGCTATTAAAGTAGATCTAGGCTACCACATTCAGTACACTGAGATGCATGCTTGGTTTCACAAACTGAGGAAAATGGGTAAGTAACCGTGAAGTAAAATGTGAAACATTGGTTGTTCAGTGGTAGAATTCTCGCCTGCCACGCGGGAGGCCCAGGTTCGATTCCCGGCCAATGCAGTACTCAAGTTTTACTGAAATTATGGTATATTTTGTTAAAGAGTGTCTGGCTCTTTGCTTTTTGGTGGTGCAGGTATAGAATTCCACATACAATAAATTAATGGTAGAATCTTGTGGTTTAGTGGTAGAATTCCCACCTGCCAAGAGAGAGGTCTGGATCTGAAAAGGGAATAAACACCAAACAAATGTTGTACTAAAAGCATATGACTCTTAGCTTGGGAGTTTTATTTCTATTGACTAAGCTGGCCAGGCTTTGTTACAGTGTTGTAGCATCAAGGCAAGGCAACGCTTGCTCTTCAATCTACACTACTAAACCAAAGCAAAGTTTCCACATTCAGTAGATCCTGATATTCCTGCATGGTTTCACCCACTGATGTACACCTGAAACAGCGATATATTTTGTTAAATAGTGCATGGCTCTTTGCATTTTGGTGGTGCAGGCATAGAATTCAACATACAATGATTTAGTGGTAGAATCTTGTGGTTTAGTGGTAGAATTCTCGCCTGCCATGAGGGAGGCATGGATCTGAAAAGGGAATAAACACCACCCAATGTTGTGCTCAAAGCAAATGACTCTTAGATTTGGAGTCTTATTCGCTATTGACTCAGATAGCTAGGCTTTTTTACAGTGTTATGGCATCATGGCAAGGCAAGGATTGCCCTTCAATCTATAAAACCAAAGCAAGGTTTCCACATTTAGTAGATCCTGAGATTCCTGCTTGGTTTCACACACTGATGTACACCTCTTTTAAGTTTCAAATAAAACACGTTTGGTTGTGTAGTGACAGAGATCTCGCCTGTAGAATTCTGGGAAAAAACACCGCCCAATGTGGGGCTCGAACCCATGACCCTGAGATTAAGAGTCTCATGCTCTACCGACTGAGCTAGCCAGGCTTGGTTACTGTGATTTGACAAAAAGGCCACTCAAGCCAAGGAGTGCAATACAAGCTATTAAAGTAGATCTAGACTACCACATTCAGTACACTGAGATGCATGCTTGGTTTCACACATTGAGGAAAAAGGGTAAGTAACCGTGAAGTAAAATGTGAAGCATTGGTTGTTCAGTGGTAGAATTCTAGCCTGCCACGCGGGATGCCCGGGTTCGATTCCCGGCCAATGCAGTACTCAAGTTTTACTGAAATTATGGTATATTTTGTTAAAGAGTGTCTGGCTCTTTGCATTTTGGTGGTGCAGGTATAGAATTCCACATACAATAAATTAATGGTAGAATCTTGTGGTTTAGTGGTAGAATTCCCACCTGCCAAGAGAGAGGTCTGGATCTGAAAAGGGAATAAACACCAAACAAATGTTGTACTAAAAGCATATGACTCTTAGCTTGGGAGTTTTATTTCTATTGACTAAGCTGGCCAGGCTTTGTTACAGTGTTGTAGCATCAAGGCAAGGCAACGCTTGCTCTTCAATCTACACTATTAAACCAAAGCAAAGTTTCCACATTCAGTAGATCCTGATATTCCTGCATGGTTTCACCCACTGATGTACACCTGAAACAGCGATATATTTTGTTAAAGAGTGCCTGGCTCTTTGCATTTTGGTGGTGCAGGTATAGAATTTAACATACAATGATTTAGTGGTAGAATCTTGTGGTTTAGTGGTAGAATTCTCGCCTGCCATGAGGGAGGCATGGATCTGAAAAGGGAATAAACACCACCCAATGTTGTGCTCAAAGCAAATGACTCTTAGATTTGGAGTCTTATTCGCTATTGACTCAGATAGCTAGGCTTTTTTACAGTGTTATGGCATCATGGCAAGGCAAGGATTGCCCTTCAATTTATAAAACCAAAGCAAGGTTTCCACATTTAGTAGATCCTGAGATTCCTGCTTGGTTTCACACACTGATGTACACCTCTTTTAAGTTTCAAATAAAACACGTTTGGTTGTGTAGTGACAGAGATCTCGCCTGTAGAATTCTGGGAAAAAACACCGCCCAACGTGGGGCTCGAACCCACGACCCTGAGATTAAGAGTCTCATGCTCTACCGACTGAGCTAGCCAGGCTTGGTTACTGTGATGTGACAAAAAGGCCACTCAAGCCAAGGAGTGCCCTACAAGCTATTAAAGTAGATCTAGGCTACCACATTCAGTACACTGAGATGCATGCTTGGTTTCACAAATTGAGGAAAATGGGTAAGTAACCGTGAAGCAAAATGTGAAACATTGGTTGTTCAGTGGTAGAATTCTCGCCTGCCATGCGGGAGGCCCGGGTTCGATTCCCGGCCAATGCAGTACTCAAGTTTTACTGAAATTATGGTATATTTTGTTAAAGAGTGTCTGGCTCTTTGCTTTTTGGTGGTGCAGGTATAGAATTCCACATACAATGAATTAATGGTAGAATCTTGTGGTTTAGTGGTAGAATTCCCACCTGCCAAGAGAGAGGTCTGGATCTGAAAAGGGAATAAACACCAAACAAATGTTGTACTAAAAGCATATGACTCTTAGCTTGGGAGTTTTATTTCTATTGACTAAGCTGGCCAGGCTTTGTTACAGTGTTGTAGCATCAAGGCAAGGCAACGCTTGCTCTTCAATCTACACTACTAAACCAAAGCAAAGTTTCCACATTCAGTAGATCCTGATATTCCTGCATGGTTTCACCCACTGATGTACACCTGAAACAGCGATATATTTTGTTAAATAGTGCATGGCTCTTTGCATTTTGGTGGTGCAGGCATAGAATTCAACATACAATGATTTAGTGGTAGAATCTTGTGGTTTAGTGGTAGAATTCTCGCCTGCCATGAGGGAGGCATGGATCTGAAAAGGGAATAAACACCACCCAATGTTGTGCTCAAAGCAAATGACTCTTAGATTTGGAGTCTTATTCGCTATTGACTCAGATAGCTAGGCTTTTTTACAGTGTTATGGCATCATGGCAAGGCAAGGATTGCCCTTCAATCTATAAAACCAAAGTAAGGTTTCCACATTTAGTAGATCCTGAGATTCCTGCTTGGTTTCACACACTGATGTACACCTCTTTTAAGTTTCAAATAAAACACGTTTGGTTGTGTAGTGACAGAGATCTCGCCTGTAGAATTCTGGGAAAAAACACCGCCCAATGTGAGGCTCGAACCCATGACCCTGAGATTAAGAGTCTCATGCTCTACCGACTGAGCTAGCCAGGCTTGGTTACTGTGATTTGACAAAAAGGCCACTCAAGCCAAGGAGTGCAATACAAGCTATTAAAGTAGATCTAGACTACCACATTCAGTACACTGAGATGCATGCTTGGTTTCACACATTGAGGAAAATGGGTAAGTAACCGTGAAGTAAAATGTGAAGCATTGGTTGTTCAGTGGTAGAATTCTCGCCTGCCACGCGGGAGGCCCGGGTTCGATTCCCGGCCAATGCAGTACTCAAGTTTTACTGAAATTATGGTATATTTTGTTAAAGAGTGTCTGGCTCTTTGCATTTTGGTGGTGCAGGTATAGAATTCCACATACAATAAATTAATGGTAGAATCTTGTGGTTTAGTGGTAGAATTCCCACCTGCCAAGAGAGAGGTCTGGATCTGAAAAGGGAATAAACACCAAACAAATGTTGTACTAAAAGCATATGACTCTTAGCTTGGGAGTTTTATTTCTATTGACTAAGCCGGCCAGGCTTTGTTACAGTGTTGTAGCATCAAGGCAAGGCAACGCTTGCTCTTCAATCTACACTATTAAACCAAAGCAAAGTTTCCACATTCAGTAGATCCTGATATTCCTGCATGGTTTCACCCACTGATGTACACCTGAAACAGCGATATATTTTGTTAAAGAGTGCCTGGCTCTTTGCATTTTGGTGGTGCAGGTATAGAATTTAACATACAATGATTTAGTGGTAGAATCTTGTGGTTTAGTGGTAGAATTCTCGCCTGCCATGAGGGAGGCATGGATCTGAAAAGGGAATAAACACCACCCAATGTTGTGCTCAAAGCAAATGACTCTTAGATTTGGAGTCTTATTCGCTATTGACTCAGATAGCTAGGCTTTTTTACAGTGTTATGGCATCATGGCAAGGCAAGGATTGCCCTTCAATTTATAAAACCAAAGCAAGGTTTCCACATTTAGTAGATCCTGAGATTCCTGCTTGGTTTCACACACTGATGTACACCTCTTTTAAGTTTCAAATAAAACATGTTTGGTTGTGTAGTGACAGAGATCTCGCCTGTAGAATTCTTGGAAAAAACACCACCCAACGTGGGGCTCGAACCCACGACCCTGAGATTAAGAGTCTCATGCTCTACCGACTGAGCTAGCCAGGTTTGGTTACTGTGATGTGACAAAAAGGCCACTCAAGCCAAGGAGTGCCCTACAAGCTATTAAAGTAGATCTAGGCTACCACATTCAGTACACTGAGATGCATGCTTGGTTTCACACATTGAGGAAAATGGGTAAGTAACCGTGAAGTAAAATGTGAAGCATTGGTTGTTCAGTGGTAGAATTCTCGCCTGCCACGCGGGAGGCCCGGGTTCGATTCCCGGCCAATGCAGTACTCAAGTTTTACTGAAATTATGGTATATTTTGTTAAAGAGTGTCTGGCTCTTTGCATTTTGGTGGTGCAGGTATAGAATTCCACATACAATAAATTAATGGTAGAATCTTGTGGTTTAGTGGTAGAATTCCCACCTGCCAAGAGAGAGGTCTGGATCTGAAAAGGGAATAAACACCAAAGAAAAGTTGTACTAAAAGCATATGACTCTTAGCTTGGGAGTTTTATTTCTATTGACTAAGCTGGCCAGGCTTTGTTACAGTGTTGTAGCATCAAGGCAAGGCAACGCTTGCTCTTCAATCTACACTATTAAACCAAAGCAAAGTTTCCACATTCAGTAGATCCTGATATTCCTGCATGGTTTCACCCACTGATGTACACCTGAAACAGCGATATATTTTGTTAAAGAGTGCCTGGCTCTTTGCATTTTGGTGGTGCAGGTATAGAATTTAACATACAATGATTTAGTGGTAGAATCTTGTGGTTTAGTGGTAGAATTCTCGCCTGCCATGAGGGAGGCATGGATCTGAAAAGGGAATAAACACCACCCAATGTTGTGCTCAAAGCAAATGACTCTTAGATTTGGAGTCTTATTCGCTATTGACTCAGATAGCTAGGCTTTTTTACAGTGTTATGGCATCATGGCAAGGCAAGGATTGCCCTTCAATTTATAAAACCAAAGCAAGGTTTCCACATTTAGTAGATCCTGAGATTCCTGCTTGGTTTCACACACTGATGTACACCTCTTTTAAGTTTCAAATAAAACATGTTTGGTTGTGTAGTGACAGAGATCTCGCCTGTAGAATTCTTGGAAAAAACACCACCCAACGTGGGGCTCGAACCCACGACCCTGAGATTAAGAGTCTCATGCTCTACCGACTGAGCTAGCCAGGTTTGGTTACTGTGATGTGACAAAAAGGCCACTCAAGCCAAGGAGTGCCCTACAAGCTATTAAAGTAGATCTAGGCTACCACATTCAGTACACTGAGATGCATGCTTGGTTTCACACATTGAGGAAAATGGGTAAGTAACCGTGAAGTAAAATGTGAAGCATTGGTTGTTCAGTGGTAGAATTCTCGCCTGCCACGCGGGAGGCCCGGGTTCGATTCCCGGCCAATGCAGTACTCAAGTTTTACTGAAATTATGGTATATTTTGTTAAAGAGTGTCTGGCTCTTTGCATTTTGGTGGTGCAGGTATAGAATTCCACATACAATAAATTAATGGTAGAATCTTGTGGTTTAGTGGTAGAATTCCCACCTGCCAAGAGAGAGGTCTGGATCTGAAAAGGGAATAAACACCAAAGAAAAGTTGTACTAAAAGCATATGACTCTTAGCTTGGGAGTTTTATTTCTATTGACTAAGCTGGCCAGGCTTTGTTACAGTGTTGTAGCATCAAGGCAAGGCAACGCTTGCTCTTCAATCTACACTATTAAACCAAAGCAAAGTTTCCACATTCAGTAGATCCTGATATTCCTGCATGGTTTCACCCACTGATGTACACCTGAAACAGCGATATATTTTGTTAAAGAGTGCCTGGCTCTTTGCATTTTGGTGGTGCAGGTATAGAATTTAACATACAATGATTTAGTGGTAGAATCTTGTGGTTTAGTGGTAGAATTCTCGCCTGCCATGAGGGAGGCATGGATCTGAAAAGGGAATAAACACCACCCAATGTTGTGCTCAAAGCAAATGACTCTTAGATTTGGAGTCTTATTCGCTATTGACTCAGATAGCTAGGCTTTTTTACAGTGTTATGGCATCATGGCAAGGCAAGGATTGCCCTTCAATTTATAAAACCAAAGCAAGGTTTCCACATTTAGTAGATCCTGAGATTCCTGCTTGGTTTCACACACTGATGTACACCTCTTTTAAGTTTCAAATAAAACACGTTTGGTGTAGTGACAGAGATCTCGCCTGTAGAATTCTGGGAAAAAACACCGCCCAACGTGGGGCTCGAACCCATGAGCCTGAGATTAAGAGTCTCATGCTCTACCGACTGAGCTAGCCAGGCTTGGTTACTGTGATTTGACAAAAAGGCCACTCAAGCCAAGGAGTGCAATACAAGCTATTAAAGTAGATCTAGGCTACCACATTCAGTACACTGAGATGCAGGCTTGGTTTCACACATTGAGGAAAATGGGTAAGTAACCATAAAGTAAAATGTGAAGCATTGGTTGTTCAGTGGTAGAATTCTCGCTTGCCACGCGGGAGGCCCGGGTTCGATTCCCGGCCAATGCAGTACTCAAGTTTTACTGAAATTATGGTATATTTTGTTAAAGAGTGTCTGGCTCTTTGCATTTTGGTGGTGCAGGTATAGAATTCCACATACAATAAATTAATGGTAGAATCTTGTGGTTTAGTGGTAGAATTCCCACCTGCCAAGAGAGAGGTCTGGATCTGAAAAGGGAATAAACACCACCCAATGTTGTGCTCAAAGCAAATGACTCTTAGATTTGGAGTCTTATTCGCTATTGACTCAGATACTGTAGCTAGGCTTTTTTACAGTGTTATGGCATCATGGCAAGGCAAGGATTGCCCTTCAATTTATAAAACCAAAGCAAGGTTTCCACATTTAGTAGATCCTGAGATTCCTGCTTGGTTTCACACACTGATGTACACCTCTTTTAAGTTTCAAATAAAACACGTTTGGTTGTAAAGTGACAGAGATCTCGCCTGTAGAATTCTGGTAAAAAACACCTCCCAACGTGGGGCTCGAACCCACGACCCTGAGATTAAGAATCTCATGCTCTACCGACTGAGCTAGCCAGGCTTGGTTACTGTTGTGTGACAAAAAGGCCACTCAAGCCAAGGAGTGCCCTACAAGCTATTAAAGTAGATCTAGGCTACCACATTCAGTACACTGAGATGCATGCTTGGTT
This sequence comes from Crinia signifera, assembly GCF_055691185.1. Taxonomy (NCBI): domain Eukaryota; kingdom Metazoa; phylum Chordata; class Amphibia; order Anura; family Myobatrachidae; genus Crinia; species Crinia signifera. The sequence continues at coordinate 107,442,285 of NC_139219.1, forward strand.
TCACAAATTGAGGAAAATGGGTAAGTAACCGTGAAGTAAAATGTGAAGCATTGGTTGTTCAGTGGTAGAATTCTCGCCTGCCACGCGGGAGGCCCGGGTTCGATTCCCGGCCAATGCAGTACTCAAGTTTTACTGAAATTATGGTATATTTTGTTAAAGAGTGTCTGGCTCTTTGCATTTTGGTGGTGCAGGTATAGAATTCCACATACAATAAATTAATGGTAGAATCTTGTGGTTTAGTGGTAGAATTCCCACCTGCCAAGAGAGAGGTTTGGATCTGAAAAGGGAATAAACACCAAACAAATGTTGTACTAAAAGCATATGACTCTTAGCTTGGGAGTTTTATTTCTATTGACTAAGCTGGCCAGGCTTTGTTACAGTGTTGTAGCATCAAGGCAAGGCAACGCTTGCTCTTCAATCTACACTATTAAACCAAAGCAAAGTTTCCACATTCAGTAGATCCTGATATTCCTGCATGGTTTCACCCACTGATGTACACCTGAAACAGCGATATATTTTGTTAAAGAGTGCCTGGCTCTTTGCATTTTGGTGGTGCAGGTATAGAATTTAACATACAATGATTTACTGGTAGAATCTTGTGGTTTAGTGGTAGAATTCTCGCCTGCCATGAGGGAGGCATGGATCTGAAAAGGGAATAAACACCACCCAATGTTGTGCTCAAAGCAAATGACTCTTAGATTTGGAGTCTTATTCGCTATTGACTCAGATACTGTAGCTAGGCTTTTTTACAGTGTTATGGCATCATGGCAAGGCAAGGATTGCCCTTCAATTTATAAAACCAAAGCAAGGTTTCCACATTTAGTAGATCCTGAGATTCCTGCTTGGTTTCACACACTGATGTACACCTCTTTTAAGTTTCAAATAAAACACGTTTGGTTGTAAAGTGACAGAGATCTCGCCTGTAGAATTCTGGTAAAAAACACCTCCCAACGTGGGGCTCGAACCCACGACCCTGAGATTAAGAGTCTCATGCTCTACCAACTGAGCTAGCCAGGCTTGGTTACTGTTGTGTGACAAAAAGGCCACTCAAGCCAAGGAGTGCCCTACAAGCTATTAAAGTAGATCTAGGCTACCACATTCAGTACACTGAGATGCATGCTTGGTTTCACAAATTGAGGAAAATGGGTAAGTAACCGTGAAGTAAATTGTGAAGCATTGGTTGTTCAGTGGTAGAATTCTCGCCTGCCACACGGGAGGCCCGGGTTCGATTCCCGGCCAATGCAGTACTCAAGTTTTACTGAAATTATGGTATATTTTGTTAAAGAGTGTCTGGCTCTTTGCTTTTTGGTGGTGCAGGTATAGAATTCCACATACAATAAATTAATGTTAGAATCTTGTGGTTTAGTGGTAGAATTCCCACCTGCCAAGAGAGAGGTCTGGATCTGAAAAGGGAATAAACACCAAACAAATGTTGTACTAAAAGCATATGACTCTTAGCTTGGGAGTTTTATTTCTATTGACTAAGCTGGCCAGGCTTTGTTACAGTGTTGTAGCATCAAGGCAAGGCAACGCTTGCTCTTCAATCTACACTATTAAACCAAAGCAAAGTTTCCACATTCAGTAGATCCTGATATTCCTGCATGGTTTCACCCACTGATGTACACCTGAAACAGCGATATATTTTGTTAAAGAGTGCCTGGCTCTTTGCATTTTGGTGGTGCAGGTATAGAATTTAACATACAATGATTTAGTGGTAGAATGTTGTGGTTTAGTGGTAGAATTCTCGCCTGCCATGAGGGAGGCATGGATCTGAAAAGGGAATAAACACCACCCAATGTTGTGCTCAAAGCAAATGACTCTTAGATTTGGAGTCTTATTCGCTATTGACTCAGATAGCTAGGCTTTTTTACAGTGTTATGGCATCATGGCAAGGCAAGGATTGCCCTTCAATTTATAAAACCAAAGCAAGGTTTCCACATTTAGTAGATCCTGAGATTCCTGCTTGGTTTCACACACTGATGTACACCTCTTTTAAGTTTCAAATAAAACACGTTTGGTTGTGTAGTGACAGAGATCTCGCCTGTAGAATTCTGGGAAAAAACACCGCCCAACGTGGGGCTCGAACCCATGACCCTGAGATTAAGAGTCTCATGCTCTACCGACTGAGCTAGCCAGGCTTGGTTACTGTGATGTGACAAAAAGGCCACTCAAGCCAAGGAGTGCCCTACAAGCTATTAAAGTAGATCTAGGCTACCACATTCAGTACACTGAGATGCATGCTTGGTTTCACACATTGAGGAAAATGGGTAAGTAACCTTGAAGTAAATTGTGAACATTGGTTGTTCAGTGGTAGAATTCTCGCCTGCCACGCGGGAGGCCCGGGTTCGATTCCCGGCCAAAGCAGTACTCAAGTTTTACTGAAATTATGGTATATTTTGTTAAAGAGTGTCTGGCTCTTTGCTTTTTGGTGGTGCAGGTATAGAATTCCACATACAATAAATTAATGGTAGAATCTTGTGGTTTAGTGGTAGAATTCCCACCTGCCAAGAGAGAGGTCTGGATCTGAAAAAGGAATAAACACCAAACAAATGTTGTACTAAAAGCATATGACTCTTAGCTTGGGAGTTTTATTTCTATTGACTAAGCTGGCCAGGCTTTGTTACAGTGTTGTAGCATCAAGGCAAGGCAACGCTTGCTCTTCAATCTACACTACTAAACCAAAGCAAAGTTTCCACATTCAGTAGATCCTGATATTCCTGCATGGTTTCACCCACTGATGTACACCTAAAACAGCGATATATTTTGTTAAATAGTGCATGGCTCTTTGCATTATGGTGGTGCAGGCATAGAATTCAACATACAATGATTTAGTGGTAGAATCTTGTGGTTTAGTGGTAGAATTCTCGCCTGCCATGAGGGAGGTTATGGATCTGAAAAGGGAATAAACACCACCCAATGTTGTGCTCAAAGCAAATGACTCTTAGATTTGGAGTCTTGTTCGCTATTGACTCAGATAGCTAGGCTTTTTTACAGTGTAATGGCATCATGGCAAGGCAAGGATTGCCCTTCAATCTATAAAACCAAAGCAAGGTTTCCAAATTTAGTAGATCCTGAGATTCCTGCTTGGTTTCACACACTGTTGTACACCTCTTTTAAGTTTCAAATAAAACACGTTTGGTTGTGTAGTGACAGAGATCTCGCCTGTAGAATTCTGGGAAAAAACACCACCCAACGTGGGGCTCGAACCCACGACCCTGAGATTAAGAGTCTCATGCTCTACCGACTGAGCTAGCCAGGCTTGGTTACTGTTGTGTGACAAAAAGGCCACTCAAGCCAAGGAGTGCCCTACAAGCTATTAAAGTAGATCTAGGCTACCACATTCAGTACACTGAGATGCATGCTTGGTTTCACAAATTGAGGAAAATGGGTAAGTAACCGTGAAGTAAAATGTGAAAATTGGTTGTTCAGTGGTAGAATTCTCGCCTGCCACGCGGGAGGCCCGGGTTCGATTCCCGGCCAATGCAGTACTCAAGTTTTACTGAAATTATGGTATATTTTGTTAAAGAGTGTCTGGCTCTTTGCATTTTGGTGGTGCAGGTAAAGAATTCCACATACAATAAATTAATGTTAGAATCTTGTGGTTTAGTGGTAGAATTCCCACCTGCCAAGAGAGAGGTCTGGATCTGAAAAGGGAATAAACACCAAACAAATGTTGTACTAAAAGCATATGACTCTTAGCTTGGGAGTTTTATTTCTATTGACTAAGCTGGCCAGGCTTTGTTACAGTGTTGTAGCATCAAGGCAAGGCAACGCTTGCTCTTCAATCTACACTATTAAACCAAAGCAAAGTTTCCACATTCAGTAGATCCTGATATTTCTGCATGGTTTCACCCACTGATGTACACCTGAAACAGCAATATATTTTGTTAAAGAGTGCCTGGCTCTTTGCATTTTGGTGGTGCAGGTATAGAATTCAACATACAATGATTTAGTGGTAGAATCTTGTAGTTTAGTGGTAGAATTCTCGCCTGCTATGAGGGAGGCATGGATCTGAAAAGGGAATAAACACCACCCAATGTTGTTCTCAAAGCAAATGACTCTTAGATTTGGAGTCTTATTCCCTATTGACTCAGATAACTAGGCTTTTTTACAGTGTTATGGCATCATGGCAAGGCAAGGATTGCCCTTCAATCTATAAAACCAAAGCTAGGTTTCCACATTTAGTAGATCCTGAGATTCCTGCTTGGTTTCACACACTGATGTACACCTCTTTTAAGTTTCAAATAAAACACGTTTGGTTGTGTAGTGACAGAGATCTCGCCTGTAGAATTCTGGGAAAAAACACCGCCCAACGTGGGGCTCGAACCCACGACCCTGAGATTAAGAGTCTCATGCTCTACCGACTGAGCTAGCCAGGCTTGGTTACTGTTGTGTGACAAAAAGGCCACTCAAGCCAAGGAGTGCCCTACAAACTATTAAAGTAGATCTAGGCTACCACATTCAGTACACTGAGATGCATGCTTGGTTTCACACATTGAGGAAAATGGGTAAGTAACCTTGAAGTAAAATGTGAAGCATTGGTTGTTCAGTGGTAGAATTCTCGCCTGCCACGCGGGAGGCCCGGGTTCGATTCCCGGCCAATGCAGTACTCAAGTTTTACTGAAATTATGGTATATTTTGTTAAAGAGTGTCTGGCTCTTTGCATTTTGGTGGTGCAGGTATAGAATTCCACATACAATAAATTAATGGTAGAATCTTGTGGTTTAGTGGTAGAATTCCCACCTGCCAAGAGAGAGGTCTGGATCTGAAAAGGGAATAAACACCAAACAAATGTTGTACTAAAAACATATGACTCTTAGCTTGGGAGTTTTATTTCTATTGACTAAGCTGGCCAGGCTTTGTTACAGTGTTGTAGCATCAAGGCAAGGCAACGCTTGCTCTTCAATCTACACTATTAAACCAAAGCAAAGTTTCCACATTCAGTAGATCCTGATATTCCTGCATGGTTTCACCCACTGATGTACACCTGAAACAGCGATATATTTTGTTAAAGAGTGCATGGCTCTTTGCATTTTGGTGGTGCAGGCATAGAATTCAACATACAATGATTTAGTGGTAGAATGTTGTGGTTTAGTGGTAGAATTCTCGCCTGCCATGAGGGAGGCATGGATCTGAAAAGGGAATAAACACCACCCAATGTTGTGCTCAAAGCAAATGACTCTTAGATTTGGAGTCTTATTCGCTATTGACTCAGATAGCTAGGCTTTTTTACAGTGTTATGGCATCATGGCAAGGCAAGGATTGCCCTTCAATTTATAAAACCAAAGCAAGGTTTCCACATTTAGTAGATCCTGAGATTCCTGCTTGGTTTCACACACTGATGTACACCTCTTTTAAGTTTCAAATAAAACACGTTTGGTTGTGTAGTGACAGAGATCTCGCCTGTAGAATTCTGGGAAAAAACACCGCCCAACGTGGGGCTCGAACCCACGACCCTGAGATTAAGAGTCTCATGCTCTACCGACTGAGCTAGCCAGGCTTGGTTACTGTTGTGTGACAAAAAGGCCACTCAAGCCAAGGAGTGCCCTACAAGCTATTAAAGTAGATCTAGGCTACCACATTCAGTACACTGAGATGCATGCTTGGTTTCACAAATTGAGGAAAATGGGTAAGTAACCGTGAAGTAAAATGTGAAACATTGGTTGTTCAGTGGTAGAATTCTCGCCTGCCACGCGGGAGGCCCGGGTTCGATTCCCGGCCAATGCAGTACTCAAGTTTTACTGAAATTATGGTATATTTTGTTAAAGAGTGTCTGGCTCTTTGCTTTTAGGTGGTGCAGGTATAGAATTCCACATACAATAAATTAATGGTAGAATCTTGTGGTTTAGTGGTAGAATTCCCACCTGCCAAGAGAGAGGTCTGGATCTGAAAAGGGAATAAACACCAAACAAATGTTGTACTAAAAGCATATGACTCTTAGCTTGGGAGTTTTATTTCTATTGACTAAGCTGGCCAGGCTTTGTTACAGTGTTGTAGCATCAAGGCAAGGCAACGCTTGCTCTTCAATCTACACTATTAAACCAAAGCAAAGTTTCCACATTCAGTAGATCCTGATATTTCTGCATGGTTTCACCCACTGATGTACACCTGAAACAGCAATATATTTTGTTAAAGAGTGCCTGGCTCTTTGCATTTTGGTGGTGCAGGTATAGAATTCAACATACAATGATTTAGTGGTAGAATCTTGTAGTTTAGTGGTAGAATTCTCGCCTGCTATGAGGGAGGCATGGATCTGAAAAGGGAATAAACACCACCCAATGTTGTTCTCAAAGCAAATGACTCTTAGATTTGGAGTCTTATTCGCTATTGACTCAGATAACTAGGCTTTTTTACAGTGTTATGGCATCATGGCAAGGCAAGGATTGCCCTTCAATCTATAAAACCAAAGCTAGGTTTCCACATTTAGTAGATCCTGAGATTCCTGCTTGGTTTCACACACTGATGTACACCTCTTTTAAGTTTCAAATAAAACACGTTTGGTTGTGTAGTGACAGAGATCTCGCCTGTAGAATTCTGGGAAAAAACACCGCCTAACGTGGGGCTCGAACCCACGACCCTGAGATTAAGAGTCTCATGCTCTACCGACTGAGCTAGCCAGGCTTGGTTACTGTTGTGTGACAAAAAGGCCACTCAAGCCAAGGAGTGCCCTACAAACTATTAAAGTAGATCTAGGCTACCACATTCAGTACACTGAGATGCATGCTTGGTTTCACACATTGAGGAAAATGGGTAAGTAACCTTGAAGTAAAATGTGAAGCATTGGTTGTTCAGTGGTAGAATTCTCGCCTGCCACGCGGGAGGCCCGGGTTCGATTCCCGGCCAATGCAGTACTCAAGTTTTACTGAAATTATGGTATATTTTGTTAAAGAGTGTCTGGCTCTTTGCATTTTGGTGGTGCAGGTATAGAATTCCACATACAATAAATTAATGGTAGAATCTTGTGGTTTAGTGGTAGAATTCCCACCTGCCAAGAGAGAGGTCTGGATCTGAAAAGGGAATAAACACCAAACAAATGTTGTACTAAAAGCATATGACTCTTAGCTTGGGAGTTTTATTTCTATTGACTAAGCTGGCCAGGCTTTGTTACAGTGTTGTAGCATCAAGGCAAGGCAACGCTTGCTCTTCAATCTACACTATTAAACCAAAGCAAAGTTTCCACATTCAGTAGATCCTGATATTCCTGCATGGTTTCACCCACTGATGTACACCTGAAACAGCGATATATTTTGTTAAAGAGTGCATGGCTCTTTGCATTTTGGTGGTGCAGGCATAGAATTCAACATACAATGATTTAGTGGTAGAATGTTGTGGTTTAGTGGTAGAATTCTCGCCTGCCATGAGGGAGGCATGGATCTGAAAAGGGAATAAACACCACCCAATGTTGTGCTCAAAGCAAATGACTCTTAGATTTGGAGTCTTATTCGCTATTGACTCAGATAGCTAGGCTTTTTTACAGTGTTATGGCATCATGGCAAGGCAAGGATTGCCCTTCAATTTATAAAACCAAAGCAAGGTTTCCACATTTAGTAGATCCTGAGATTCCTGCTTGGTTTCACACACTGATGTACACCTCTTTTAAGTTTCAAATAAAACACGTTTGGTTGTGTAGTGACAGAGATCTCGCCTGTAGAATTCTGGGAAAAAACACCGCCCAACGTGGGGCTCGAACCCACGCCCCTGAGATTAAGAGTCTCATGCTCTACCGACTGAGCTAGCCAGGCTTGGTTACTGTTGTGTGACAAAAAGGCCACTCAAGCCAAGGAGTGCCCTACAAGCTATTAAAGTAGATCTAGGCTACCACATTCAGTACACTGAGATGCATGCTTGGTTTCACAAATTGAGGAAAATGGGTAAGTAACCGTGAAGTAAAATGTGAAACATTGGTTGTTCAGTGGTAGAATTCTCGCCTGCCACGCGGGAGGCCCGGGTTCGATTCCCGGCCAATGCAGTACTCAAGTTTTACTGAAATTATGGTATATTTTGTTAAAGAGTGTCTGGCTCTTTGCTTTTTGGTGGTGCAGGTATAGAATTCCACATACAATAAATTAATGGTAGAATCTTGTGGTTTAGTGGTAGAATTCCCACCTGCCAAGAGAGAGGTCTGGATCTGAAAAGGGAATAAACACCAAACAAATGTTGTACTAAAAGCATATGACTCTTAGCTTGGGAGTTTTATTTCTATTGACTAAGCTGGCCAGGCTTTGTTACAGTGTTGTAGCATCAAGGCAAGGCAACGCTTGCTCTTCAATCTACACTATTAAACCAAAGCAAAGTTTCCACATTCAGTAGATCCTGATATTCCTGCATGGTTTCACCCACTGATGTACACCTGAAACAGCAATATATTTTGTTAAAGAGTGCCTGGCTCTTTGCATTTTGGTGGTGCAGGTATAGAATTCAACATACAATGATTTAGTGGTAGAATCTTGTAGTTTAGTGGTAGAATTCTCGCCTGCTATGAGGGAGGCATGGATCTGAAAAGGGAATAAACACCACCCAATGTTGTGCTCAAAGCAAATGACTCTTAGATTTGGAGTCTTATTCGCTATTGACTCAGATAACTAGGCTTTTTTACAGTGTTATGGCATCATGGTAAGGCAAGGATTGCCCTTCAATCTATAAAACTAAAGCTAGGTTTCCACATTTAGTAGATCCTGAGATTCCTGCTTGGTTTCACACACTGATGTACACCTCTTTTAAGTTTCAAATAAAACACGTTTGGTTGTGTAGTGACAGAGATCTCGCCTGTAGAATTCTGGGAAAAAACACCGGCCAACGTGGGGCTCGAACCCACGACCCTGAGATTAAGAGTCTCATGCTCTAGCGACTGAGCTAGCCAGGCTTGGTTACTGTTGTGTGACAAAAAGGCCACTCAAGCCAAGGAGTGCCCTACAAGCTATTAAAGTAGATCTAGGCTACCACATTCAGTACACTGAGATGCATGCTTGGTTTCACAAATTGAGGAAAATGGGTAAGTAACCGTGAAGTAAAATGTGAAGCATTGGTTGTTCAGTGGTAGAATTCTCGCCTGCTACGCGGGAGGCCCAGGTTCGATTCCCGGCCAATGCAGTACTCAAGTTTTACTGAAATTATGGTATATTTTGTTAAAGAGTGTCTGGCTCTTTGCTTTTTGGTGGTGCAGGTATAGAATTCCACATACAATAAATTAATGTTAGAATCTTGTGGTTTAGTGGTAGAATTCCCACCTGCCAAGAGAGAGGTCTGGATCTGAAAAGGGAATAAACACCAAACAAATGTTGTACTAAAAGCATATGACTCTTAGCTTGGGAGTTTTATTTCTATTGACTAAGCTGGCCAGGCTTTGTTACAGTGTTGTAGCATCAAGGCAAGGCAACGCTTGCTCTTCAATCTACACTATTAAACCAAAGCAAAGTTTCCACATTCAGTAGATCCTGATATTCCTGCATGGTTTCACCCACTGATGTACACCTGAAACAGCGATATATTTTGTTAAAGAGTGCATGGCTCTTTGCATTTTGGTGGTGCAGGCATAGAATTCAACATACAATGATTTAGTGGTAGAATGTTGTGGTTTAGTGGTAGAATTCTCGCCTGCCATGAGGGAGGCATGGATCTGAAAAGGGAATAAACACCACCCAATGTTGTGCTCAAAGCAAATGACTCTTAGATTTGGAGTCTTATTCGCTATTGACTCAGATAGCTAGGCTTTTTTACAGTGTTATGGCATCATGGCAAGGCAAGGATTGCCCTTCAATTTATAAAACCAAAGCAAGGTTTCCACATTTAGTAGATCCTGAGATTCCTGCTTGGTTTCACACACTGATGTACACCTCTTTTAAGTTTCAAATAAAACACGTTTGGTTGTGTAGTGACAGAGATCTCGCCTGTAGAATTCTGGGAAAAAACACCGCCCAACGTGGGGCTCGAACCCACGACCCTGAGATTAAGAGTCTCATGCTCTACCGACTGAGCTAGCCAGGCTTGGTTACTGTTGTGTGACAAAAAGGCCACTCAAGCCAAGGAGTGCCCTACAAGCTATTAAAGTAGATCTAGGCTACCACATTCAGTACACTGAGATGCATGCTTGGTTTCACAAATTGAGGAAAATGGGTAAGTAACCGTGAAGTAAAATGTGAAACATTGGTTGTTCAGTGGTAGAATTCTCGCCTGCCACGCGGGAGGCCCGGGTTCGATTCCCGGCCAATGCAGTACTCAAGTTTTACTGAAATTATGGTATATTTTGTTAAAGAGTGTCTGGCTCTTTGCTTTTTGGTGGTGCAGGTATAGAATTCCACATACAATAAATTAATGGTAGAATCTTGTGGTTTAGTGGTAGAATTCCCACCTGCCAAGAGAGAGGTCTGGATCTGAAAAGGGAATAAACACCAAACATATGTTGTACTAAAAGCATATGACTCTTAGCTTGGGAGTTTTATTTCTATTGACTAAGCTGGCCAGGCTTTGTTACAGTGTTGTAGCATCAAGGCAAGGCAACGCTTGCTCTTCAATCTACACTATTAAACCAAAGCAAAGTTTCCACATTCAGTAGATCCTGATATTCCTGCATGGTTTCACCCACTGATGTACACCTGAAACAGCAATATATTTTGTTAAAGAGTGCCTGGCTCTTTGCATTTTGGTGGTGCAGGCATAGAATTCAACATACAATGATTTAGTGGTAGAATCTTGTAGTTTAGTGGTAGAATTCTCGCCTGCTATGAGGGAGGCATGGATCTGAAAAGGGAATAAACACCACCCAATGTTGTGCTCAAAGCAAATGACTCTTAGATTTGGAGTCTTATTCGCTATTGACTCAGATAACTAGGCTTTTTTACAGTGTTATGGCATCATGGCAAGGCAAGGATTGCCCTTCAATCTATAAAACTAAAGCTAGGTTTCCACATTTAGTAGATCCTGAGATTCCTGCTTGGTTTCACACACTGATGTACACCTCTTTTAAGTTTCAAATAAAACACGTTTGGTTGTGTAGTGACAGAGATCTCGCCTGTAGAATTCTGGGAAAAAACACCGGCCAACGTGGGGCTCGAACCCACGACCCTGAGATTAAGAGTCTCATGCTCTACCGACTGAGCTAGCCAGGCTTGGTTACTGTTGTGTGACAAAAAGGCCACTCAAGCCAAGGAGTGCCCTACAAGCTATTAAAGTAGATCTAGGCTACCACATTCAGTACACTGAGATGCATGCTTGGTTTCACAAATTGAGGAAAATGGGTAAGTAACCGTGAAGTAAAATGTGAAGCATTGGTTGTTCAGTGGTAGAATTCTCGCCTGCCACGCGGGAGGCCCAGGTTCGATTCCAGGCCAATGCAGTACTCAAGTTTTACTGAAATTATGGTATATTTTGTTAAAGAGTGTCTGGCTCTTTGCTTTTTGGTGGTGCAGGTATAGAATTCCACATACAATAAATTAATGTTAGAATCTTGTGGTTTAGTGGTAGAATTCCCACCTGCCAAGAGAGAGGTCTGGATCTGAAAAGGGAATAAACACCAAACAAATGTTGTACTAAAAGCATATGACTCTTAGCCTTAGAGTTTTATTTCTATTGACTAAGCTGGCCAGGCTTTGTTACAGTGTTGTAGCATCAAGGCAAGGCAACGCTTGCTCTTCAATCTACACTATTAAACCAAAGCAAAGTTTCCACATTCAGTAGATCCTGATATTCCTGCATGGTTTCACCCACTGATGTACACCTGAAACAGTGATATATTTTGTTAAAGAGTGCCTGGCTCTTTGCATTTTGGTGGTGCAGGTATAGAATTTAACATACAATAATTTAGTGGTAGAATCTTGTGGTTTAGTGGTAGAATTCTCGCCTGCCATGAGGGAGGCATGGATCTGAAAAGGGAATAAACACCACCCAATGTTGTGCTCAAAGCAAATGACTCTTAGATTTGGAGTCTTATTCGCTATTGACTCAGATAACTAGGCTTTTTTACAGTGTTATGGCATCATGGCAAGGCAAGGATTGCCCTTCAATCTATAAAACTAAAGCTAGGTTTCCACATTTAGTAGATCCTGAGATTCCTGCTTGGTTTCACACACTGATGTACACCTCTTTTAAGTTTCAAATAAAACACGTTTGGTTGTGTAGTGACAGAGATCTCGCCTGTAGAATTCTGGGAAAAAACACCGCCCAACGTGGGGCTCAAACCCACGACCCTGAGATTAAGAGTCTCATGCTCTACCGACTGAGCTAGCCAGGCTTGGTTACTGTGATGTGACAAAAAGGCCACTCAGGCCAAGGAGTGCAATACAAGCTATTAAAGTAGATCTAGGCTACCACATTCAGTACACTGAGATGCATGCTTGGTTTCACACATTGAGGAAAATGGGTAAGTCACTGTGAAGTAAAATGTGAAGCATTGGCTGTTCAGTGGTAGAATTCTCGCCTGCCACGCGGGAGGCCCGGGTTCGATTCCCGGCCAATGCAGTACTCAAGGTTTACTGAAATTATGGTATATTTTGTTAAAGAGTGGCTGGCTCTTTGCATTTTGGTGGTGCAGGTATAGAATTCCACATACAATAAATTAATAGTAGAATCTTGTGGTTTAGTGGTAGAATTCCCACCTGCCAAGAGAGAGGTCTGGATCTGAAAAGGGAATAAATACCAAACAAATGTTGTACTAAAAGCATATGACTCTTAGCTTGGGAGTTTTATTTCTATTGACTAAGCTGGCCAGGCTTTGTTACAGTGTTGTAGCATCAAGGCAAGGCAACGCTTGCTCTTCAATCTACACTATTAAACCAAAGCAAAGTTTCCACATTCAGTAGATCCTGATATTCCTGCATGGTTTCACCCACTGATGTACACCTGAAACAGCGATATATTTTGTTAAAGAGTGCCTGGCTCTTTGCATTTTGGTGGTGCAGGTATAGAATTTAACATACAATGATTTAGTGGTAGAATCTTGTGGTTTAGTGGTAGAATTCTCGCCTGCCATGAGGGAGGCATGGATCTGAAAAGGGAATAAACACCACCCAATGTTGTGCTCAAAGCAAATGACTCTTAGATTTGGAGTCTTATTCGCTATTGACTCAGATAGCTAGGCTTTTTTACAGTGTTATGGCATCATGGCAAGGCAAGGATTGCCCTTCAATTTATAAAACCAAAGCAAGGTTTCCACATTTAGTAGATCCTGAGATTCCTGCTTGGTTTCACACACTGATGTACACCTCTTTTAAGTTTCAAATAAAACACGTTTGGTTGTGTAGTGACAGAGATCTCGCCTGTAGAATTCTGGGAAAAAACACCGCCCAACGTGGGGCTCGAACCCACGACCCTGAGATTAAGAGTTTAATGCTCTACCGACTGAGCTAGCCAGGCTTGGTTACTGTTGTGTGACAAAAAGGCCACTCAAGCCAAGGAGTGCCCTACAAGCTATTAAAGTAGATCTAGGCTACCACATTCAGTACACTGAGATGCATGCTTGGTTTCACAAATTGAGGAAAATGGGTAAGTAACCGTGAAGTAAAATGTGAAGCATTGGTTGTTCAGTGGTAGAATTCTCGCCTGCCACGCGGGAGGCCCAGGTTCGATTCCCGGCCAATGCAGTACTCAAGTTTTACTGAAATTATGGTATATTTTGTTAAAGAGTGTCTGGCTCTTTGCTTTTTGGTGGTGCAGGTATAGAATTCCACATACAATAAATTAATGTTAGAATCTTGTGGTTTAGTGGTAGAATTCCCACCTGCCAAGAGAGAGGTCTGGATCTGAAAAGGGAATAAACACCAAACAAATGTTGTACTAAAAGCATATGACTCTTAGCTTGGGAGTTTTATTTCTATTGACTAAGCTGACAAGGCTTTGTTACAGTGTTGTAGCATCAAGGCAAGGCAACGCTTGCTCTTCAATCTACACTATTAAACCAAAGCAAAGTTTCCAAATTCAGTAGATCCTGATATTCCTGCATGGTTTCACCCACTGATGTACACCTGAAACAGCGATATATTTTGTTAAAGAGTGCCTGGCTCTTTGCATTTTGGTGGTGCAGGCATAGAATTCAACATACAATGATTTAGTGGTAGAATCTTGTGGTTTAGTGGTAGAATTCTCGCCTGCCATGAGGGAGGCATGGATCTAAAAAGGGAATAAACACCACCCAATGTTGTGCTCAAAGCAAATGACTCTTAGATTTGGAGTCTTATTCGCTATTGACTCAGATAGCTAGGCTTTTTTACAGTGTTATGGCATCATGGCAAGGCAAGGATTGCCCTTCAATCTATAAAACCAAAGCAAGGTTTCCACATTTAGTAGATCCTGAGATTCCTGCTTGGTTTCACACACTGATGTACACCTCTTTTAAGTTTCAAATAAAACACGTTTGGTTGTGTAGTGACAGAGATCTCGCCTGTAGAATTCTGGGAAAAAACACCGCCCAACGTGGGGCTCGAACCCACGACCCTGAGATTAAGAGTCTCATGCTCTACCGACTGAGCTAGCCAGGCTTGGTTACTGTGATGTGACAAAAAGGCCACTCAAGCCAAGGAGTGCCCTACAAGCTATTAAAGTAGATCTAGGCTACCACATTCAGTACACTGAGATGCATGCTTGGTTTCACACATTGAGGAAAATGGGTAAGTAACCTTGAAGTAAAATGTGAAGCATTGGTTGTTCAGTGGTAGAATTCTCGCCTGCCACGCGGGAGGCCCGGGTTCGATTCCCGGCCAATGCAGTACTCAAGTTTTACTGAAATTATGGTATATTTTGTTAAAGAGTGTCTGGCTCTTTGCATTTTGGTGGTGCAGGTAAAGAATTCCACATACAATAAATTAATGTTAGAATCTTGTGGTTTAGTGGTAGAATTCCCACCTGCCAAGAGAGAGGTCTGGATCTGAAAAGGGAATAAACACCAAACAAATGTTGTACTAAAAGCATATGACTCTTAGCTTGGGAGTTTTATTTCTATTGACTAAGCTGGCCAGGCTTTGTTACAGTGTTGTAGCATCAAGGCAAGGCAACGCTTGCTCTTCAATCTACACTATTAAACCAAAGCAAAGTTTCCACATTCAGTAGATCCTGATATTCCTGCATGGTTTCACCCACTGATGTACACCTGAAACAGCGATATATTTTGTTAAAGAGTGCCTGGCTCTTTGCATTTTGGTGGTGCAGGTATAGAATTTAACATACAATGATTTAGTGGTAGAATCTTGTGGTTTAGTGGTAGAATTCTCGCCTGCCATGAGGGAGGCATGGATCTGAAAAGGGAATAAACACCACCCAATGTTGTGCTCAAAGCAAATGACTCTTAGATTTGGAGTCTTATTCGCTATTGACTCAGATAGCTAGGCTTTTTTACAGTGTTATGGCATCATGGCAAGGCAAGGATTGCCCTTCAATTTATAAAACCAAAGCAAGGTTTCCACATTTAGTAGATCCTGAGATTCCTGCTTGGTTTCACACACTGATGTACACCTCTTTTAAGTTTCAAATAAAACACGTTTGGTTGTGTAGTGACAGAGATCTCGCCTGTAGAATTCTGGGAAAAAACACAACCCAACGTGGGGCTCGAACCCACGACCCTGAGATTAAGAGTCTCATGCTCTACCGACTGAGCTAGCCAGGCTTGGTTACTGTTGTGTGACAAAAAGGCCACTCAAGCCAAGGAGTGCCCTACAAGCTATTAAAGTAGATCTAGGCTACCACATTCAGTACACTGAGATGCATGCTTGGTTTCACAAATTGAGGAAAATGGGTAAGTAACCGTGAAGTAAAATGTGAAGCATTGGTTGTTCAGTGGTAGAATTCTCGCCTGCCACGCGGGAGGCCCGGGTTCGATTCCTGGCCAATGCAGTACTCAAGTTTTACTGAAATTATGGTATATTTTGTTAAAGAGTGTCTGGCTCTTTGCTTTTTGGTGGTGCAGGTATAGAATTCCACATACAATAAATTAATGTTAGAATCTTGTGGTTTAGTGGTAGAATTCCCACCTGCCAAGAGAGAGGTCTGGATCTGAAAAGGGAATAAACACCAAACAAATGTTGTACTAAAAGCATATGACTCTTAGCTTGGGAGTTTTATTTCTATTGACTAAGCTGACCAGGCTTTGTTACAGTGTTGTAGCATCAAGGCAAGGCAATGCTTGCTCTTCAATCTACACTATTAAACCAAAGCAAAGTTTCCACATTCAGTAGATCCTGATATTCCTGCATGGTTTCACCCACTGATGTACACCTGAAACAGCGATATATTTTGTTAAAGAGTGCCTGGCTCTTTGCATTTTGGTGGTGCAGGCATAGAATTCAACATACAATGATTTAGTGGTAGAATCTTGTGGTTTAGTGGTAGAATTCTCGCCTGCCATGAGGGAGGCATGGATCTAAAAAGGGAATAAACACCACCCAATGTTGTGCTCAAAGCAAATGACTCTTAGATTTGGAGTCTTATTCGCTATTGACTCAGATAGCTAGGCTTTTTTACAGTGTTATGGCATCATGGCAAGGCAAGGATTGCCCTTCAATCTATAAAACCAAAGCAAGGTTTCCACATTTAGTAGATCCTGAGATTCCTGCTTGGTTTCACACACTGATGTACACCTCTTTTAAGTTTCAAATAAAACACGTTTGGTTGTGTAGTGACAGAGATCTCGCCTGTAGAATTCTGGGAAAAAACACCGCCCAATGTGGGGCTCGAACCCATGACCCTGAGATTAAGCGTCTCATGCTCTACCGACTGAGCTAGCCAGGCTTGGTTACTGTGATTTGACAAAAAGGCCACTCAAGCCAAGGAGTGCAATACAAGCTATTAAAGTAGATCTAGGCTACCACATTCAGTACACTGAGATGCATGCTTGGTTTCACACATTGAGGAAAATGGGTAAGTAACCGTGAAGTAAAATGTGAAGCATTGGTTGTTCAGTGGTAGAATTCTCGCCTGCCACGCGGGAGGCCCGGGTTCGATTCCCGGCCAATGCAGTACTCAAGTTTTACTGAAATTATGGTATATTTTGTTAAAGAGTGTCTGGCTCTTTGCATTTTGGTGGTGCAGGTATAGAATTCCACATACAATAAATTAATGGTAGAATCTTGTGGTTTAGTGGTAGAATTCCCACCTGCCAAGAGAGAGGTCTGGATCTGAAAAGGGAATAAACACCAAACAAATGTTGTACTAAAAGCATATGACTCTTAGCTTGGGAGTTTTATTTCTATTGACTAAGCTGGCCAGGCTTTGTTACAGTGTTGTAGCATCAAGGCAAGGCAACGCTTGCTCTTCAATCTACACTATTAAACCAAAGCAAAGTTTCCACATTCAGTAGATCCTGATATTCCTGCATGGTTTCACCCACTGATGTACACCTGAAACAGCAATATATTTTGTTAAAGAGTGCCTGGCTCTTTGCATTTTGGTGGTGCAGGTATAGAATTCAACATACAATGATTTAGTGGTAGAATCTTGTAGTTTAGTGGTAGAATTCTCGCCTGCTATGAGGGAGGCATGGATCTGAAAAGGGAATAAACACCACCCAATGTTGTGCTCAAAGCAAATGACTCTTAGATTTGGAGTCTTATTCGCTATTGACTCAGATAACTAGGCTTTTTTACAGTGTTATGGCATCATGGCAAGGCAAGGATTGCCCTTCAATCTATAAAATCAAAGCTAGGTTTCCACATTTAGTAGATCCTGAGATTCCTGCTTGGTTTCACACACTGATGTACACCTCTTTTAAGTTTCAAATAAAACACGTTTGGTTGTGTAGTGACAGAGATCTCGCCTGTAGAATTCTGGGAAAAAACACCGCCCAACGTGGGGCTCGAACCCATGACCCTGAGATTAAGAGTTTAATGCTCTACCGACTGAGCTAGCCAGGCTTGGTTACTGTTGTGTGACAAAAAGGCCACTCAAGCCAAGGAGTGCCCTACAAACTATTAAAGTAGATCTAGGCTACCACATTCAGTACACTGAGATGCATGCTTGGTTTCACAAATTGAGGAAAATGGGTAAGTAACCGTGAAGTAAAATGTGAAGCATTGGTTGTTCAGTGGTAGAATTCTCGCCTGCCACGCGGGAGGCCCGGGTTCGATTCCCGGCCAATGCAGTACTCAAGTTTTACTGAAATTATGGTATATTTTGTTAAAGAGTGTCTGGCTCTTTGCTTTTTGGTGGTGCAGGTATAGAATTCCACATACAATAAATTAATGTTAGAATCTTGTGGTTTAGTGGTAGAATTCCCACCTGCCAAGAGAGAGGTCTGGATCTGAAAAGGGAATAAACACCAAACAAATGTTGTACTAAAAGCATATGACTCTTAGCTTGGGAGTTTTATTTCTATTGACTAAGCTGACCAGGCTTTGTTACAGTGTTGTAGCATCAAGGCAAGGCAACGCTTGCTCTTCAATCTACACTATTAAACCAAAGCAAAGTTTCCACATTCAGTAGATCCTGATATTCCTGCATGGTTTCACCCACTGATGTACACCTGAAACAGCGATATATTTTGTTAAAGAGTGCCTGGCTCTTTGCATTTTGGTGGTGCAGGCATAGAATTCAACATACAATGATTTAGTGGTAGAATCTTGTGGTTTAGTGGTAGAATTCTCGCCTGCCATGAGGGAGGCATGGATCTAAAAAGGGAATAAACACCACCCAATGTTGTGCTCAAAGCAAATGACTCTTAGATTTGGAGTCTTATTCGCTATTGACTCAGATAGCTAGGCTTTTTTACAGTGTTATGGCATCATGGCAAGGCAAGGATTGCCCTTCAATCTATAAAACCAAAGCAAGGTTTCCACATTTAGTAGATCCTGAGATTCCTGCTTGGTTTCACACACTGATGTACACCTCTTTTAAGTTTCAAATAAAACACGTTTGGTTGTGTAGTGACAGAGATCTCGCCTGTAGAATTCTGGGAAAAAACACCGCCCAACGTGGGGCTCGAACCCACGACCCTGAGATTAAGAGTCTCATGCTCTACCGACTGAGCTAGCCAGGCTTGGTTACTGTGATGTGACAAAAAGGCCACTCAAGCCAAGGAGTGCCCTACAAGCTATTAAAGTAGATCTAGGCTACCACATTCAGTACACTGAGATGCATGCTTGGTTTCACAAATTGAGGAAAATGGGTAAGTAACCGTGAAGTAAAATGTGAAGCTTTGGTTGTTCAGTGGTAGAATTCTAGCCTGCCATGCGGGAGGCCCGGGTTCGATTCCCGGCCAATGCAGTACTCAAGTTTTACTGAAATTATGGTATATTTTGTTAAAGAGTGTCTGGCTCTTTGCATTTTGGTGGTGCAGGTAAAGAATTCCACATACAATAAATTAATGTTAGAATCTTGTGGTTAAGTGGTAGAATTCCCACCTGCCAAGAGAGAGGTCTGGATCTGAAAAGGGAATAAACACCAAACAAATGTTGTACTAAAAGCATATGACTCTTAGCTTGGGAGTTTTATTTCTATTGACTAAGCTGGCCAGGCTTTGTTACAGTGTTGTAGCATCAAGGCAAGGCAACGCTTGCTCTTCAATCTACACTATTAAACCAAAACAAAGTTTCCACATTCAGTAGATCCTGATATTCCTGCATGGTTTCACCCACTGATGTACACCTGAAACAGCAATATATTTTGTTAAAGAGTGCCTGGCTCTTTGCATTTTGGTGGTGCAGGTATAGAATTCAACATACAATGATTTAGTGGTAGAATCTTGTAGTTTAGTGGTAGAATTCTCGCCTGCTATGAGGGAGGCATGGATCTGAAAGGGGAATAAACACCACCCAATGTTGTGCTCAAAGCAAATGACTCTTAGATTTGGAGTCTTATTCGCTATTGACTCAGATAACGGCTTTTTTACAGTGTTATGGCATCATGGCAAGGCAAGGATTGCCCTTCAATCTATAAAACCAAAGCTAGGTTTCCACATTTAGTAGATCCTGAGATTCCTGTTGGTTTCACACACTGATGTACACCTCTTTTAAGTTTCAAATAAAACACGTTTGGTTGTGTAGTGACAGAGATCTCGCCTGTAGAATTCTGGGAAAAAACACCGCCCAACGTGGGGCTCGAACCCACGACCCTGAGATTAAGAGTCTCATGCTCTACCGACTGAGCTAGCCAGGCTTGGTTACTGTTGTGTGACAAAAAGGCCACTCAAGCCAAGGAGTGCCCTACAAACTATTAAAGTAGATCTAGGCTACCACATTCAGTACACTGAGATGCATGCTTGGTTTCACAAATTGAGGAAAATGGGTAAGTAACCGTGAAGTAAAATGTGAAGCATTGGTTGTTCAGTGGTAGAATTCTCGCCTGCCACGCGGGAGGCCCGGGTTTGATTCCCGGCCAATGCAGTACTCAAGTTTTACTGAAATTATAGTATATTTTGTAAAAGAGTGTCTGGCTCTTTGCATTTTGGTGGTGCAGGTAAAGAATTCCACATACAATAAATTAATGTTAGAATCTTGTGGTTTAGTGGTATAATTCCCACCTGCCAAGAGAGAGGTCTGGATCTGAAAAGGGAATAAACACCAAACAAATGTTGTACTAAAAGCATATGACTCTTAGCTTGGGAGTTTTATTTCTATTGACTAAGCTGGCCAGGCTTTGTTACAGTGTTGTAGCATCAAGGCAAGGCAACGCTTGCTCTTCAATCTACACTATTAAACCAAAGCAAAGTTTCCACATTCAGTAGATCCTGATATTCCTGCATGGTTTCACCCACTGATGTACACCTGAAACAGCGATATATTTTGTTAAAGAGTGCCTGGCTCTTTGCATTTTGGTGGTGCAGGTATAGAATTCAACATACAATGATTTAGTGGTAGAATCTTGTAGTTTAGTGGTAGAATTCTCGCCTGCTATGAGGGAGGCATGGATCTGAAAAGGGAATAAACACCACCCAATGTTGTGCTCAAAGCAAATGACTCTTAGATTTGGAGTCTTATTCGCTATTGACTCAGATAGCTAGGCTTTTTTACAGTGTTATGGCATCATGGCAAGGCAAGGATTGCCCTTCAATTTATAAAACCAAAGCAAGGTTTCCACATTTAGTAGATCCTGAGATTCCTGCTTGGTTTCACACACTGATGTACACCTCTTTTAAGTTTCAAATAAAACACGTTTGGTTGTGTAGTGACAGAGATCTCGCCTGTAGAATTCTGGGGAAAAACACCGCCCAACGTGGGGCTCAAACCCACGACCCTGAGATTAAGAGTCTCATGCTCTACCGACTGAGCTAGCCAGGCTTGGTTACTGTGATGTGACAAAAAGGCCACTCAAGCCAAGGAGTGCCCTACAAACTATTAAAGTAGATCTAGGCTACCACATTCAGTACACTGAGATGCATGCTTGGTTTCACAAATTGAGGAAAATGGGTAAGTAACCGTGAAGTAAAATGTGAAGCATTGGTTGTTCAGTGGTAGAATTCTCGCCTGCCACGCGGGAGGCCCGGGTTCGATTCCCGGCCAATGCAGTACTCAAGTTTTACTGAAATTATGGTATATTTTGTAAAAGAGTGTCTGGCTCTTTGCATTTTGGTGGTGCAGGTAAAGAATTCCACATACAATAAATTAATGTTAGAATCTTGTGGTTTAGTGGTATAATTCCCACCTGCCAAGAGAGAGGTCTGGATCTGAAAAGGGAATAAACACCAAACAAATGTTGTACTAAAAGCATATGACTCTTAGCTTGGGAGTTTTATTTCTATTGACTAAGCTGGCCAGGCTTTGTTACAGTGTTGTAGCATCAAGGCAAGGCAACGCTTGCTCTTCAATCTACACTATTAAACCAAAGCAAAGTTTCCACATTCAGTAGATCCTGATATTCCTGCATGGTTTCACCCACTGATGTACACCTGAAACAGCGATATATTTTGTTAAAGAGTGCCTGGCTCTTTGCATTTTGGTGGTGCAGGTATAGAATTCAACATACAATGATTTAGTGGTAGAATCTTGTAGTTTAGTGGTAGAATTCTCGCCTGCTATGAGGGAGGCATGGATCTGAAAAGGGAATAAACACCACCCAATGTTGTGCTCAAAGCAAATGACTCTTAGATTTGGAGTCTTATTCGCTATTGACTCAGATAGCTAGGCTTTTTTACAGTGTTATGGCATCATGGCAAGGCAAGGATTGCCCTTCAATTTATAAAACCAAAGCAAGGTTTCCACATTTAGTAGATCCTGAGATTCCTGCTTGGTTTCACACACTGATGTACACCTCTTTTAAGTTTCAAATAAAACACGTTTGGTTGTGTAGTGACAGAGATCTCGCCTGTAGAATTCTGGGGAAAAACACCGCCCAACGTGGGGCTCAAACCCACGACCCTGAGATTAAGAGTCTCATGCTCTACCGACTGAGCTAGCCAGGCTTGGTTACTGTGATGTGACAAAAAGGCCACTCAAGCCAAGGAGTGCCCTACAAACTATTAAAGTAGATCTAGGCTACCACATTCAGTACACTGAGATGCATGCTTGGTTTCACAAATTGAGGAAAATGGGTAAGTAACCGTGAAGTAAAATGTGAAGCATTGGTTGTTCAGTGGTAGAATTCTCGCCTGCCACGCGGGAGGCCCGGGTTCGATTCCCGGCCAATGCAGTACTCAAGTTTTACTGAAATTATGGTATATTTTGTTAAAGAGTGTCTGGCTCTTTGCATTTTGGTGGTGCAGGTAAAGAATTCCACATACAATAAATTAATGTTAGAATCTTGTGGTTTAGTGGTAGAATTCCCACCTGCCAAGAGAGAGGTCTGGATCTGAAAAGGGAATAAACACCAAACAAATGTTGTACTAAAAGCATATGACTCTTAGCTTGGGAGTTTTATTTCTATTGACTAAGCTGGCCAGGCTTTGTTACAGTGTTGTAGCATCAAGGCAAGGCAACGCTTGCTCTTCAATCTACACTATTAAACCAAAGCAAAGTTTCCACATTCAGTAGATCCTGATATTCCTGCATGGTTTCACCCACTGATGTACACCTGAAACAGCGATATATTTTGTTAAAGAGTGCCTGGCTCTTTGCATTTTGGTGGTGCAGGTATAGAATTCAACATACAATGATTTAGTGGTAGAATCTTGTAGTTTAGTGGTAGAATTCTCGCCTGCTATGAGGGAGGCATGGATCTGAAAAGGGAATAAACACCACCCAATGTTGTGCTCAAAGCAAATGACTCTTAGATTTGGAGTCTTATTCGCTATTGACTCAGATAGCTAGGCTTTTTTACAGTGTTATGGCATCATGGCAAGGCAAGGATTGCCCTTCAATTTATAAAACCAAAGCAAGGTTTCCACATTTAGTAGATCCTGAGATTCCTGCTTGGTTTCACACACTGATGTACACCTCTTTTAAGTTTCAAATAAAACACGTTTGGTTGTGTAGTGACAGAGATCTCGCCTGTAGAATTCTGGGAAAAAACACCGCCCAACGTGGGGCTCAAACCCACGACCCTGAGATTAAGAGTCTCATGCTCTACCGACTGAGCTAGCCAGGCTTGGTTACTGTGATGTGACAAAAAGGCCACTCAGGCCAAGGAGTGCAATACAAGCTATTAAAGTAGATCTAGGCTACCACATTCAGTACACTGAGATGCATGCTTGGTTTCACACATTGAGGAAAATGGGTAAGTAACCGTGAAGTAAAATGTGAAGCATTGGCTGTTCAGTGGTAGAATTCTCGCCTGCCACGCGGGAGGCCCGGGTTCGATTCCCGGCCAATGCAGTACTCAAGTTTTACTGAAATTATGGTATATTTTGTTAAAGAGTGGCTGGCTCTTTGCATTTTGGTGGTGCAGGTATAGAATTCCACATACAATAAATTAATGGTAGAATCTTGTGGTTTAGTGGTAGAAATCCCACCTGCCAAGAGAGAGGTCTGGATCTGAAAAGGGAATAAATACCAAACAAATGTTGTACTAAAAGCATATGACTCTTAGCTTGGGAGTTTTATTTCTATTGACTAAGCTGGCCAGGCTTTGTTACAGTGTTGTAGCATCAAGGCAAGGCAACGCTTGCTCTTCAATCTACACTATTAAACCAAAGCAAAGTTTCCACATTCAGTAGATCCTGATATTCCTGCATGGTTTCACCCACTGATGTACACCTGAAACAGCGATATATTTTGTTAAAGAGTGCCTGGCTCTTTGCATTTTGGTGGTGCAGGTATAGAATTTAACATACAATGATTTAGTGGTAGAATCTTGTGGTTTAGTGGTAGAATTCTCGCCTGCCATGAGGGAGGCATGGATCTGAAAAGGGAATAAACACCACCCAATGTTGTGCTCAAAGCAAATGACTCTTAGATTTGGAGTCTTATTCGCTATTGACTCAGATAGCTAGGCTTTTTTACAGTGTTATGGCATCATGGCAAGGCAAGGATTGCCCTTCAATTTAGAAAACCAAAGCAAGGTTTCCACATTTAGTAGATCCTGAGATTCCTGCTTGGTTTCACACACTGATGTACACCTCTTTTAAGTTTCAAATAAAACACGTTTGGTTGTGTAGTGACAGAGATCTCGCCTGTAGAATTCTGGGAAAAAACACCGCCCAACGTGGGGCTCGAACCCACGACCCTGAGATTAAGAGTCTCATGCTCTACCGACTGAGCTAGCCAGGCTTGGTTACTGTTGTGTGACAAAAAGGCCACTCAAGCCAAGGAGTGCCCTACAAGCTATTAAAGTAGATCTAGGCTACCACATTCAGTACACTGAGATGCATGCTTGGTTTCACACATTGAGGAAAATGGGTAAGTAACCGTGAAGTAAAATGTGAAGCATTGGTTGTTCAGTGGTAGAATTCTCGCCTGCCACGCGGGTGGCCCGGGTTCGGTTCCCGGCCAATGCAGTACTCAAGTTTTACTGAAATTATGGTATATTTTGTTAAAGAGTGTCTGGCTCTTTGCATTTTGGTGGTGCAGGTATAGAATTCCACATACAATAAATTAATGGTAGAATCTTGTGGTTTAGTGGTAGAATTCCCACCTGCCAAGATAGAGGTCTGGATCTGAAAAGGGAATAAACACCAAACAAATGTTGTACTAAAAGCATATGACTCTTAGCTTGGGAGTTTTATTTCTATTGACTAAGCTGGCCAGGCTTTGTTACAGTGTTGTAGCATCAAGGCAAGGCAACGCTTGCTCTTCAATCTACACTATTAAACCAAAGCAAAGTTTCCACATTCAGTAGATCCTGATATTCCTGTATGGTTTCACCCACTGATGTACACCTGAAACAGCGATATATTTTGTTAAAGAGTGCCTGGCTCTTTGCATTTTGGTGGTGCAGGTATAGAATTTAACATACAATGATTTAGTGGTAGAATCTTGTGGTTTAGTGGTAGAATTCTCGCCTGCCATGAGGGAGGCATGGATCTGAAAAGGGAATAAACACCACCCAATGTTGTGCTCAAAGCAAATGACTCTTAGATTTGGAGTCTTATTCGCTATTGACTCAGATAGCTAGGCTTTTTTACAGTGTTATGGCATCATGGCAAGGCAAGGATTGCCCTTCAATTTATAAAACCAAAGCAAGGTTTCCACATTTAGTAGATCCTGAGAGTCCTGCTTGGTTTCACACACTGATGTACACCTCTTTTAAGTTTCAAATAAAACACGTTTGGTTGTGTAGTGACAGAGATCTCGCCTATAGAATTCTGGGAAAAAACACCGCCCAACGTGGGGCTCGAACCCACGACCCTAAGATTAAGAGTCTCATGCTCTACCGACTGAGCTAGCCAGGCTTGGTTACTGTTGTGTGACAAAAAGGCCACTCAAGCCAAGGAGTGCCCTACAAACTATTAAAGTAGATCTAGGCTACCACATTCAGTACACTGAGATGCATGCTTGGTTTCACAAATTGAGGAAAATGGGTAAGTAACCGTGAAGTAAAATGTGAAGCTTTGGTTGTTCAGTGGTAGAATTCTAGCCTGCCACGCGGGAGGCCCGGGTTCGATTCCCGGCCAATGCAGTACTCAAGTTTTACTGAAATTATGGTATATTTTGTTAAAGAGTGTCTGGCTCTTTGCATTTTGGTGGTGCAGGTAAAGAATTCCACATACAATAAATTAATGTTAGAATCTTGTGGTTAAGTGGTAGAATTTCCACCTGCCAAGAGAGAGGTCTGGATCTGAAAAGGGAATAAACACCAAACAAATGTTGTACTAAAAGCATATGACTCTTAGCTTGGGAGTTTTATTTCTATTGACTAAGCTGGCCAGGCTTTGTTACAGTGTTGTAGCATCAAGGCAAGGCAACGCTTGCTCTTCAATCTACACTATTAAACCAAAACAAAGTTTCCACATTCAGTAGATCCTGATATTCCTGCATGGTTTCACCCACTGATGTACACCTGAAACAGCAATATATTTTGTTAAAGAGTGCCTGGCTCTTTGCATTTTGGTGGTGCAGGTATAGAATTCAACATACAATGATTTAGTGGTAGAATCTTGTAGTTTAGTGGTAGAATTCTCGCCTGCTATGAGGGAGGCATGGATCTGAAAAGGGAATAAACACCACCCAATGTTGTGCTCAAAGCAAATGACTCTTAGATTTGGAGTCTTATTCGCTATTGACTCAGATAGCTAGGCTTTTTTACAGTGTTATGGCATCATGGCAAGGCAAGGATTGCCCTTCAATTTATAAAACCAAAGCAAGGTTTCCACATTTAGTAGATCCTGAGATTCCTGCTTGGTTTCACACACTGATGTACACCTCTTTTAAGTTTCAAATAAAACACGTTTGGTTGTGTAGTGACAGAGATCTCGCCTGTGGAATTCTGGGGAAAAACACCGCCCAACGTGGGGCTCAAACCCACGACCCTGAGATTAAGAGTCTCATGCTCTACCGACTGAGCTAGCCAGGCTTGGTTACTGTGATGTGACAAAAAGGCCACTCAAGCCAAGGAGTGCCCTACAAACTATTAAAGTAGATCTAGGCTACCACATTCAGTACACTGAGATGCATGCTTGGTTTCACAAATTGAGGAAAATGGGTAAGTAACCGTGAAGTAAAATGTGAAGCATTGGTTGTTCAGTGGTAGAATTCTCGCCTGCCACGCGGGAGGCCCGGGTTCGATTCCCGGCCAATGCAGTACTCAAGTTTTACTGAAATTATGGTATATTTTGTTAAAGAGTGTCTGGCTCTTTGCATTTTGGTGGTGCAGGTAAAGAATTCCACATACAATAAATTAATGTTAGAATCTTGTGGTTTAGTGGTATAATTCCCACCTGCCAAGAGAGAGGTCTGGATCTGAAAAGGGAATAAACACCAAACAAATGTTGTACTAAAAGCATATGACTCTTAGCTTGGGAGTTTTATTTCTATTGACTAAGCTGGCCAGGCTTTGTTACAGTGTTGTAGCATCAAGGCAAGGCAACGCTTGCTCTTCAATCTACACTATTAAACCAAAGCAAAGTTTCCACATTCAGTAGATCCTGATATTCCTGCATGGTTTCACCCACTGATGTACACTTGAAACAGCGATATATTTTGTTAAAGAGTGCCTGGCTCTTTGCATTTTGGTGGTGCAGGTATAGAATTCAACATACAATGATTTAGTGGTAGAATCTTGTAGTTTAGTGGTAGAATTCTCGCCTGCTATGAGGGAGGCATGGATCTGAAAAGGGAATAAACACCACCCAATGTTGTGCTCAAAGCAAATGACTCTTAGATTTGGAGTCTTATTCGCTATTGACTCAGATAGCTAGGCTTTTTTACAGTGTTATGGCATCATGGCAAGGCAAGGATTGCCCTTCAATTTATAAAACCAAAGCAAGGTTTCCACATTTAGTAGATCCTGAGATTCCTGCTTGGTTTCACACACTGATGTACACCTCTTTTAAGTTTCAAATAAAACACATTTGGTTGTGTAGTGACAGAGATCTCGCCTGTAGAATTCTGGGAAAAAACACCGCCCAACGTGGGGCTCAAACCCACGACCCTGAGATTAAGAGTCTCATGCTCTACCGACTGAGCTAGCCAGGCTTGGTTACTGTGATGTGACAAAAAGGCCACTCAGGCCAAGGAGTGCAATACAAGCTATTAAAGTAGATCTAGGCTACCACATTCAGTACACTGAGATGCATGCTTGGTTTCACACATTGAGGAAAATGGGTAAGTAACCATGAAGTAAAATGTGAAGCATTGGCTGTTCAGTGGTAGAATTCTCGCCTGCCACGCGGGAGGCCCGGGTTCGATTCCCGGCCAATGCAGTACTCAAGTTTTACTGAAATTATGGTATATTTTGTTAAAGAGTGGCTGGCTCTTTGCATTTTGGTGGTGCAGGTATAGAATTCCACATACAATAAATTAATGGTAGAATCTTGTGGTTTAGTGGTAGAAATCCCACCTGCCAAGAGAGAGGTCTGGATCTGAAAAGGGAATAAATACCAAACAAATGTTGTACTAAAAGCATATGACTCTTAGCTTGGGAGTTTTATTTCTATTGACTAAGCTGGCCAGGCTTTGTTACAGTGTTGTAGCATCAAGGTAAGGCAACGTTTGCTCTTCAATCTACACTATTAAACCAAAGCAAAGTTTCCACATTCAGTAGATCCTGATATTCCTGCATGGTTTCACCCACTGATGTACACCTGAAACAGCGATATCTTTTGTTAAAGAGTGCCTGGCTCTTTGCATTTTGGTGGTGCAGGTATAGAATTTAACATACAATGATTTAGTGGTAGAATCTTGTGGTTTAGTGGTAGAATTCTCGCCTGCCATGAGGGAGGCATGGATCTGAAAAGGGAATAAACACCACCCAATGTTGTGCTCAAAGCAAATGACTCTTAGATTTGGAGTCTTATTCGCTATTGACTCAGATAGCTAGGCTTTTTTACAGTGTTATGGCATCATGGCAAGGCAAGGATTGCCCTTCAATTTATAAAACCAAAGCAAGGTTTCCACATTTAGTAGATCCTGAGATTCCTGCTTGGTTTCACACACTGATGTACACCTCTTTTAAGTTTCAAATAAAACACGTTTGGTTGTGTAGTGACAGAGATCTCGCCTGTAGAATTCTGGGAAAAAACACCGCCCAACGTGGGGCTCGAACCCACGACCCTGAGATTAAGAGTCTCATGCTCTACCGACTGAGCTAGCCAGGCTTGGTTACTGTTGTGTGACAAAAAGGCCACTCAAGCCAAGGAGTGCCCTACAAGCTATTAAAGTAGATCTAGGCTACCACATTCAGTACACTGAGATGCATGCTTGGTTTCACAAATTGAGGAAAATGGGTAAGTAACCATGAAGTAAAATGTGAAGCATTGGTTGTTCAGTGGTAGAATTCTCGCCTGCCACGCGGGAGGCCTGGGTTCGATTCCCGGCCAATGCAGTACTCAAGTTTTACTGAAATTATGGTATATTTTGTTAAAGAGTGTCTGGCTCTTTGCTTTTTGGTGGTGCAGGTATAGAATTCCACATACAATAAATTAATGTTAGAATCTTGTGGTTTAGTGGTAGAATTCCCACCTGCCAAGAGAGAGGTCTGGATCTGAAAAGGGAATAAACACCAAACAAATGTTGTACTAAAAGCATATGACTCTTAGCTTGGGAGTTTTATTTCTATTGACTAAGCTGGCCAGGCTTTGTTACAGTGTTGTAGCATCAAGGCAAGGCAACGCTTGCTCTTCAATCTACACTATTAAACCAAAGCAAAGTTTCCACATTCAGTAGATCCTGATATTCCTGCATGGTTTCACCCACTGATGTACACCTGAAACAGCGATATATTTTGTTAAAGAGTGCCTGGCTCTTTGCATTTTGGTGGTGCAGGCATAGAATTCAACATACAATGATTTAGTGGTAGAATCTTGTGGTTTAGTGGTAGAATTCTCGCCTGCCATGAGGGAGGCATGGATCTAAAAAGGGAATAAACACCACCCAATGTTGTGCTCAAAGCAAATGACTCTTAGATTTGGAGTCTTATTCGCTATTGACTCAGATAGCTAGGCTTTTTTACAGTGTTATGGCATCATGGCAAGGCAAGGATTGCCCTTCAATCTATAAAACCAAAGCAAGGTTTCCACATTTAGTAGATCCTGAGATTCCTGCTTGGTTTCACACACTGATGTACACCTCTTTTAAGTTTCAAATAAAACACGTTTGGTTGTGTAGTGACAGAGATCTCGCCTGTAGAATTCTGGGAAAAAACACCGCCCAATGTGGGGCTCGAACCCATGACCCTGAGATTAAGAGTCTCATGCTCTACCGACTGAGCTAGCCAGGCTTGGTTACTGTGATTTGACAAAAAGGCCACTCAAGCCACGGAGTGCAATACAAGCTATTAAAGTAGATCTAGGCTACCACATTCAGTACACTGAGATGCATGCTTGGTTTCACACATTGAGGAAAATGGGTAAGTAACCGTGAAGTAAAATGTGAAGCTTTGGTTGTTCAGTGGTAGAATTCTAGCCTGCCATGCGGGAGGCCCGGGTTCGATTCCCGGCCAATGCAGTACTCAAGTTTTACTGAAATTATGGTATATTTTGTTAAAGAGTGTCTGGCTCTTTGCATTTTGGTGGTGCAGGTAAAGAATTCCACATACAATAAATTAATGTTAGAATCTTGTGGTTAAGTGGTAGAATTCCCACCTGCCAAGAGAGAGGTCTGGATCTGAAAAGGGAATAAACACCAAACAAATGTTGTACTAAAAGCATATGACTCTTAGCTTGGGAGTTTTATTTCTATTGACTAAGCTGGCCAGGCTTTGTTACAGTGTTGTAGCATCAAGGCAAGGCAACGCTTGCTCTTCAATCTACACTATTAAACCAAAGCAAAGTTTCCACATTCAGTAGATCCTGATATTCCTGCATGGTTTCACCCACTGATGTACACTTGAAACAGCGATATATTTTGTTAAAGAGTGCCTGGCTCTTTGCATTTTGGTGGTGCAGGTATAGAATTTAACATACAATGATTTAGTGGTAGAATCTTGTGGTTTAGTGGTAGAATTCTCGCCTGCCATGAGGGAGGCATGGATCTGAAAAGGGAATAAACACCACCCAATGTTGTGCTCAAAGCAAATGACTCTTAGATTTGGAGTCTTATTCGCTATTGACTCAGATAGCTAGGCTTTTTTACAGTGTTATGGCATCATGGCAAGGCAAGGATTGCCCTTCAATTTATAAAACCAAAGCAAGGTTTCCACATTTAGTAGATCCTGAGAGTCCTGCTTGGTTTCACACACTGATGTACACCTCTTTTAAGTTTCAAATAAAACACGTTTGGTTGTGTAGTGACAGAGATCTCGCCTGTAGAATTCTGGGAAAAAACACCGCCCAACGTGGGGCTCGAACCCACGACCCTGAGATTAAGAGTCTCA
Organism: Crinia signifera; assembly: GCF_055691185.1. NCBI lineage: Eukaryota > Metazoa > Chordata > Amphibia > Anura > Myobatrachidae > Crinia > Crinia signifera. The sequence goes on from NC_139219.1 coordinate 107,473,539, forward strand.
TGCTCTACCGACTGAGCTAGCCAGGCTTGGTTACTGTTGTGTGACAAAAAGGCCACTCAAGCCAAGGAGTGCCCTACAAACTATTAAAGTAGATCTAGGCTACCACATTCAGTACACTGAGATGCATGCTTGGTTTCACAAATTGACGAAAATGGGTAAGTAACCGTGAAGTAAAATGTGAAGCTTTGGTTGTTCAGTGGTAGAATTCTCGCCTGCCACGCGGGAGGCCCGGGTTTGATTCCCGGCCAATGCAGTACTCAAGTTTTACTGAAATTATGGTATATTTTGTAAAAGAGTGTCTGGCTCTTTGCATTTTGGTGGTGCAGGTAAAGAATTCCACATACAATAAATTAATGTTAGAATCTTGTGGTTTAGTGGTATAATTCCCACCTGCCAAGAGAGAGGTCTGGATCTGAAAAGGGAATAAACACCAAACAAATGTTGTACTAAAAGCATATGACTCTTAGCTTGGGAGTTTTATTTCTATTGACTAAGCTGGCCAGGCTTTGTTACAGTGTTGTAGCATCAAGGCAAGGCAACGCTTGCTCTTCAATCTACACTATTAAACCAAAGCAAAGTTTCCACATTCAGTAGATCCTAATATTCCTGCATGGTTTCACCCACTGATGTACACCTGAAACAGCGATATATTTTGTTAAAGAGTGCCTGGCTCTTTGCATTTTGGTGGTGCAGGTATAGAATTCAACATACAATAATTTAGTGGTAGAATCTTGTAGTTTAGTGGTAGAATTCTCGCCTGCTATGAGGGAGGCATGGATCTGAAAAGGGAATAAACACCACCCAATGTTGTGCTCAAAGCAAATGACTCTTAGATTTGGAGTCTTATTCGCTATTGACTCAGATAGCTAGGCTTTTTTACAGTGTTATGGCATCATGGCAAGGCAAGGATTGCCCTTCAATTTATAAAACCAAAGCAAGGTTTCCACATTTAGTAGATCCTGAGATTCCTGCTTGGTTTCACACACTGATGTACACCTCTTTTAAGTTTCAAATAAAACACGTTTGGTTGTGTAGTGACAGAGATCTCGCCTGTAGAATTCTGGGAAAAAACACCACCCAACGTGGGGCTCGAACCCACGACCCTGAGATTAAGAGTCTCATGCTCTACCGACTGAGCTAGCCAGGCTTGGTTACTGTGATTTGACAAAAAGGCCACTCAAGCCACGGAGTGCAATACAAGCTATTAAAGTAGATCTAGGCTACCACATTCAGTACACTGAGATGCATGCTTGGTTTCACACATTGAGGAAAATGGGTAAGTAACCGTGAAGTAAAATGTGAAGCTTTGGTTGTTCAGTGGTAGAATTCTAGCCTGCCATGCGGGAGGCCCGGGTTCGATTCCCGGCCAATGCAGTACTCAAGTTTTACTGAAATTATGGTATATTTTGTTAAAGAGTGTCTGGCTCTTTGCATTTTGGTGGTGCAGGTAAAGAATTCCACATACAATAAATTAATGTTAGAATCTTGTGGTTAAGTGGTAGAATTCCCACCTGCCAAGAGAGAGGTCTGGATCTGAAAAGGGAATAAACACCAAACAAATGTTGTACTAAAAGCATATGACTCTTAGCTTGGGAGTTTTATTTCTATTGACTAAGCTGGCCAGGCTTTGTTACAGTGTTGTAGCATCAAGGCAAGGCAACGCTTGCTCTTCAATCTACACTATTAAACCAAAGCAAAGTTTCCACATTCAGTAGATCCTGATATTCCTGCATGGTTTCACCCACTGATGTACACTTGAAACAGCGATATATTTTGTTAAAGAGTGCCTGGCTCTTTGCATTTTGGTGGTGCAGGTATAGAATTTAACATACAATGATTTAGTGGTAGAATCTTGTGGTTTAGTGGTAGAATTCTCGCCTGCCATGAGGGAGGCATGGATCTGAAAAGGGAATAAACACCACCCAATGTTGTGCTCAAAGCAAATGACTCTTAGATTTGGAGTCTTATTCGCTATTGACTCAGATAGCTAGGCTTTTTTACAGTGTTATGGCATCATGGCAAGGCAAGGATTGCCCTTCAATTTATAAAACCAAAGCAAGGTTTCCACATTTAGTAGATCCTGAGAGTCCTGCTTGGTTTCACACACTGATGTACACCTCTTTTAAGTTTCAAATAAAACACGTTTGGTTGTGTAGTGACAGAGATCTCGCCTGTAGAATTCTGGGAAAAAACACCGCCCAACGTGGGGCTCGAACCCACGACCCTGAGATTAAGAGTCTCATGCTCTACCGACTGAGCTAGCCAGGCTTGGTTACTGTTGTGTGACAAAAAGGCCACTCAAGCCAAGGAGTGCCCTACAAACTATTAAAGTAGATCTAGGCTACCACATTCAGTACACTGAGATGCATGCTTGGTTTCACAAATTGAGGAAAATGGGTAAGTAACCGTGAAGTAAAATGTGAAGCTTTGGTTGTTCAGTGGTAGAATTCTCGCCTGCCACGCGGGAGGCCCGGGTTTGATTCCCGGCCAATGCAGTACTCAAGTTTTACTGAAATTATGGTATATTTTGTAAAAGAGTGTCTGGCTCTTTGCATTTTGGTGGTGCAGGTAAAGAATTCCACATACAATAAATTAATGTTAGAATCTTGTGGTTTAGTGGTATAATTCCCACCTGCCAAGAGAGAGGTCTGGATCTGAAAAGGGAATAAACACCAAACAAATGTTGTACTAAAAGCATATGACTCTTAGCTTGGGAGTTTTATTTCTATTGACTAAGCTGGCCAGGCTTTGTTACAGTGTTGTAGCATCAAGGCAAGGCAACGCTTGCTCTTCAATCTACACTATTAAACCAAAGCAAAGTTTCCACATTCAGTAGATCCTAATATTCCTGCATGGTTTCACCCACTGATGTACACCTGAAACAGCGATATATTTTGTTAAAGAGTGCCTGGCTCTTTGCATTTTGGTGGTGCAGGTATAGAATTCAACATACAATAATTTAGTGGTAGAATCTTGTAGTTTAGTGGTAGAATTCTCGCCTGCTATGAGGGAGGCATGGATCTGAAAAGGGAATAAACACCACCCAATGTTGTGCTCAAAGCAAATGACTCTTAGATTTGGAGTCTTATTCGCAATTGACTCAGATAGCTAGGCTTTTTTACAGTGTTATGGCATCATGGCAAGGCAAGGATTGCCCTTCAATTTATAAAACCAAAGCAAGGTTTCCACATTTAGTAGATCCTGAGATTCCTGCTTGGTTTCACACACTGATGTACACCTCTTTTAAGTTTCAAATAAAACACGTTTGGTTGTGTAGTGACAGAGATCTCGCCTGTAGAATTCTGGGAAAAAACACCACCCAATGTGGGGCTCGAACCCACGACCCTGAGATTAAGAGTCTCATGCTCTACCGACTGAGCTAGCCAGGCTTGGTTACTGTTGTGTGACAAAAAGGCCACTCAAGCCAAGGAGTGCCCTACAAGCTATTAAAGTAGATCTAGGCTACCACATTCAGTACACTGAGATGCATGCTTGGTTTCACAAATTGAGGAAAATGGGTAAGTAACCGTGAAGTAAAATGTGAAACGTTGGTTGTTCAGTGGTAGAATTCTCGCCTGCCACGCGGGAGGCCCGGGTTCGATTCCCGGCCAATGCAGTACTCAAGTTTTACTGAAATTATGGTATATTTTGTTAAAGAGTGTCTGGCTCTTTGCTTTTTGGTGGTGCAGGTATAGAATTCCACATACAATAAATTAATGGTAGAATCTTGTGGTTTAGTGGTAGAATTCCCACCTGCCAAGAGAGAGGTCTGGATCTGAAAAGGGAATAAACACCAAACAAATGTTGTACTAAAAGCATATGACTCTTAGCTTGGGAGTTTTATTTCTATTGACTAAGCTGGCCAGGCTTTGTTACAGTGTTGTAGCATCAAGGCAAGGCAACGCTTGCTCTTCAATCTACACTATTAAACCAAAGCAAAGTTTCCACATTCAGTAGATCCAGATATTCCTGCATGGTTTCACCCACTGATGTACACCTGAAACAGCGATATATTTTGTTAAAGAGTGCCTGGCTCTTTGCATTTTGGTGGTGCAGGTATAGAATTTAACATACAATGATTTAGTGGTAGAATCTTGTGGTTTAGTGGTAGAATTCTCGCCTGCCATGAGGGAGGCATGGATCTGAAAAGGGAATAAACACCACCCAATGTTGTGCTCAAAGCAAATGACTCTTAGATTTGGAGTCTTATTCGCTATTGACTCAGATAGCTAGGCTTTTTTACAGTGTTATGGCATCATGGCAAGGCAAGGATTGCCCTTCAATTTATAAAACCAAAGCAAGGTTTCCACATTAAGTAGATCCTGAGATTCCTGCTTGGTTTCACACACTGATGTACACCTCTTTTAAGTTTCAAATAAAACACGTTTGGTTGTGTAGTGACAGAGATCTCGCCTGTAGAATTCTGGGAAAAAACACCGCCCAACGTGGGGCTCAAACCCACGACCCTGAGATTAAGAGTCTCATGCTCTACCGACTGAGCTAGCCAGGCTTGGTTACTGTGATGTGACAAAAAGGCCACTCAAGCCAAGGAGTGCCCTACAAACTATTAAAGTAGATCTAGGCTACCACATTCAGTACACTGAGATGCATGCTTGGTTTCACAAATTGAGGAAAATGGGTAAGTAACCGTGAAGTAAAATGTGAAGCATTGGTTGTTCAGTGGTAGAATTCTCGCCTGCCACGCGGGAGGCCCGGGTTCGATTCCCGGCCAATGCAGTACTCAAGTTTTACTGAAATTATGGTATATTTTGTTAAAGAGTGTCTGGCTCTTTGCTTTTTGGTGGTGCAGGTATAGAATTCCACATACAATAAATTAATGTTAGAATCTTGTGGTTTAGTGGTAGAATTCCCACCTGCGAAGAGAGAGGTCTGGATCTGAAAAGGGAATAAACACCAAACAAATGTTGTACTAAAAGCATATGACTCTTAGCTTGGGAGTTTTATTTCTATTGACTAAGCTGGCCAGGCTTTGTTACAGTGTTGTAGCATCAAGGCAAGGCAACGCTTGCTCTTCAATCTACACTATTAAACCAAAGCAAAGTTTCCACATTCAGTAGATCCAGATATTCCTGCATGGTTTCACCCACTGATGTACACCTGAAACAGCGATATATTTTGTTAAAGAGTGCCTGGCTCTTTGCATTTTGGTGGTGCAGGTATAGAATTTAACATACAATGATTTAGTGGTAGAATCTTGTGGTTTAGTGGTAGAATTCTCGCCTGCCATGAGGGAGGCATGGATCTGAAAAGGGAATAAACACCACCCAATGTTGTGCTCAAAGCAAATGACTCTTAGATTTGGAGTCTTATTCGCTATTGACTCAGATAGCTAGGCTTTTTTACAGTGTTATGGCATCATGGCAAGGCAAGGATTGCCCTTCAATTTATAAAACCAAAGCAAGGTTTCCACATTTAGTAGATCCTGAGATTCCTGCTTGGTTTCACACACTGATGTACACCTCTTTTAAGTTTCAAATAAAACACGTTTGGTTGTGTAGTGACAGAGATCTCGCCTGTAGAATTCTGGGAAAAAACACCGCCCAACGTGGGGCTCAAACCCACGACCCTGAGATTAAGAGTCTCATGCTCTACCGACTGAGCTAGCCAGGCTTGGTTACTGTGATGTGACAAAAAGGCCACTCAAGCCAAGGAGTGCCCTACAAACTATTAAAGTAGATCTAGGCTACCACATTCAGTACACTGAGATGCATGCTTGGTTTCACAAATTGAGGAAAATGGGTAAGTAACCGTGAAGTAAAATGTGAAGCATTGGTTGTTCAGTGGTAGAATTCTCGCCTGCGAAGAGAGAGGTCTGGATCTGAAAAGGGAATAAACACCAAACAAATGTTGTACTAAAAGCATCTTCAATCTACACTATTAAACCAAAGCAAAGTTTCCACATTCAGTAGATCCTGATATTCCTGCATGGTTTCACCCACTGATGTACACCTGAAACAGCGATATATTTTGTTAAAGAGTGCCTGGCTCTTTGCATTTTGGTGGTGCAGGTATAGAATTCAACATACAATGATTTAGTGGTAGAATCTTGTAGTTTAGTGGTAGAATTCTCGCCTGCTATGAGGGAGGCATGGATCTGAAAAGGGAATAAACACCACCCAATGTTGTGCTCAAAGCAAATGACTCTTAGATTTGGAGTCTTATTCGCTATTGACTCAGATAGCTAGGCTTTTTTACAGTGTTATGGCATCATGGCAAGGCAAGGATTGCCCTTCAATTTATAAAACCAAAGCAAGGTTTCCACATTTAGTAGATCCTGAGATTCCTGCTTGGTTTCACACACTGATGTACACCTCTTTTAAGTTTCAAATAAAACACGTTTGGTTGTGTAGTGACAGAGATCTCGCCTGTAGAATTCTGGGAAAAAACACCGCCCAACGTGGGGCTCAAACCCACGACCCTGAGATTAAGAGTCTCATGCTCTACCGACTGAGCTAGCCAGGCTTGGTTACTGTGATGTGACAAAAAGGCCACTTAGGCCAAGGAGTGCAATACAAGCTATTAAAGTAGATCTAGGCTACCACATTCAGTACACTGAGATGCATGCTTGGTTTCACACATTGAGGAAAATGGGTAAGTAACCGTGAAGTAAAATGTGAAGCATTGGCTGTTCAGTGGTAGAATTCTCGCCTGCCACGCGGGAGGCCCGGGTTCGATTCCCGGCCAATGCAGTTCTCAAGTTTTACTGAAATGATGGTATATTTTGTTAAAGAGTGTCTGGCTCTTTGCATTTTGGTGGTGCAGGTATAGAATTCCACATACAATAAATTAATGGTAGAATCTTGTGGTTTAGTGGTAGAATTCCCACCTGCCAAGAGAGAGGTCTGGATCTGAAAAGGGAATAAATACCAAACAAATGTTGTACTAAAAGCATATGACTCTTAGCTTGGGAGTTTTATTTCTATTGACTAAGCTGGCCAGGCTTTGTTACAGTGTTGTAGCATCAAGGCAAGGCAACGCTTGCTCTTCAATCTACACTATTAAACCAAAGCAAAGTTTCCACATTCAGTAGATCCTGATATTCCTGCATGGTTTCACCCACTGATGTACACCTGAAACAGCGATATATTTTGTTAAAGAGTGCCTGGCTCTTTGCATTTTGGTGGTGCAGGTATAGAATTTAACATACAATGATTTAGTGGTAGAATCTTGTGGTTTAGTGGTAGAATTCTCGCCTGCCATGAGGGAGGCATGGATCTGAAAAGGGAATAAACACCACCCAATGTTGTGCTCAAAGCAAATGACTCTTAGATTTGGAGTCTTATTCGCTATTGACTCAGATAGGTAGGCTTTTTTACAGTGTTATGACATCATGGCAAGGCAAGGATTGCCCTTCAATTTATAAAACCAAAGCAAGGTTTCCACATTTAGTAGATCCTGAGATTCCTGCTTGGTTTCACACACTGATGTACACCTCTTTTAAGTTTCAAATAAAACACGTTTGGTTGTGTAGTGACAGAGATCTCGCCTGTAGAATTCTGGGAAAAAACACCGCCCAACGTGGGGCTCGAACCCACGACCCTGAGATTAAGAGTCTCATGCTCTACCGACTGAGCTAGCCAGGCTTGGTTACTGTGATGTGACAAAAAGGCCACTCAAGCCAAGGAGTGCCCTACAAGCTATTAAAGTAGATCTAGGCTACCACATTCAGTACACTGAGATGCATGCTTGGTTTCACACATTGAGGAAAATGGGTAAGTAACCTTGAAGTAAAATGTGAAGCATTGGTTGTTCAGTGGTAGAACTCTCGCCTGCCACGCGGGAGGCCCGGGTTCGATTCCCGGCCAATGCAGTACTCAAGTTTTACTGAAATTATGGTATATTTTGTTAAAGAGTGGCTGGCTCTTTGCATTTTGGTGGTGCAGGTATAGAATTCAACATACAATAAATTAATGGTAGAATCTTGTGGTTTAGTGGTAGAATTCCCACCTGCCAAGAGAGAGGTCTGGATCTGAAATGGGAATAATCACCAAACAAATGTTGTACTAAAAGCATATGACTCTTAGCTTGGGAGTTTTATTTCTATTGACTAAGCTGGCCAGGCTTTGTTACAGTGTTGTAGCATCAAGGCAAGGCAACGCTTGCTCTTCAATCTACACTACTAAACCAAAGCAAAGTTTCCACATTCAGTAGATCCTGATATTCCTGCATGGTTTCACCCACTGATGTACACCTGAAACAGCGATATATTTTGTTAAAGAGTGCCTGGCTCTTTGCATTTTGGTGGTGCAGGCATAGAATTCAACATACAATGATTTAGTGGTAGAATCTTGTGGTTTAGTGGTAGAATTCTCGCCTGCCAAGAGGGAGGCATGGATCTGAAAAGGGAATAAACACCACCCAATGTTGTGCTCAAAGCAAATGACTTTTAGATTTGGAGTCTTATTCGCTATTGACTCAGATAGCTAGGCTTTTTTACAGTGTTATGGCATCATGGCAAGGCAAGGATTGCCCTTCAATCTATAAAACCAAAGCAAGGTTTCCACATTTAGTAGATCCTGAGATTCCTGCTTGGTTTCACACACTGATGTACACCTCTTTTAAGTTTCAAATAAAACACGTTTGGTTGTGTAGTGACAGAGATCTCGCCTGTAGAATTCTGGGAAAAAACACCGCCCAACGGGGGGCTCGAACCCATGACCCTGAGATTAAGAGTCTCATGCTCTACCGACTGAGCTAGCCAGGCTTGGTTACTGTGATTTGACAAAAAGGCCACTCAAGCCAAGGAGTGCAATACAAGCTATTAAAGTAGATCTAGGCTACCACATTTAGTACACTGAGATGCATGCTTGGTTTCACACATTGAGGAAAATGGGTAAGTAACCGTGAAGTAAAATGTGAAGCATTGGTTGTTCAGTGGTAGAATTCTCGCCTGCCACGCGGGAGGCCAGGGTTCGATTCCCGGCCAATGCAGTACTCAAGTTTTACTGAAATTATGGTATATTTTGTTAAAGAGTGGCTGGCTCTTTGCATTTTGGTGGTGCAGGTATAGAATTCCACATACAATAAATTAATGGTAGAATCTTGTGGTTTAGTGGTATAATTCCCACCTGCCAAGAGAGAGGTCTGGATCTGAAAAGGGAATAAACACCAAACAAATGTTGTACTAAAAGCATATGACTCTTAGCTTGGGAGTTTTATTTCTATTGACTAAGCTGGCCAGGCTTTGTTACAGTGTTGTAGCATCAAGGCAAGGCAACGCTTGCTCTTCAATCTACACTATTAAACCAAAGCAAAGTTTCCACATTCAGTAGATCCTGATATTCCTGCATGGTTTCACCCACTGATGTACACCTGAAACAGCGATATATTTTGTTAAAGAGTGCCTGGCTCTTTGCATTTTGGTGGTGCAGGTATAGAATTTAACATACAATGATTTAGTGGTAGAATCTTGTGGTTTAGTGGTAGAATTCTCGCCTGCCATGAGGGAGGCATGGATCTGAAAAGGGAATAAACACCACCCAATGTTGTGCTCAAAGCAAATGACTCTTAGATTTGGAGTCTTATTCGCTATTGACTCAGATAGCTAGGCTTTTTTACAGTGTTATGGCATCATGGCAAGGCAAGGATTGCCCTTTAATTTATAAAACCAAAGCAAGGTTTCCACATTTAGTAGATCCTGAGATTCCTGCTTGGTTTCCCACACTGATGTACACCTCTTTTAAGTTTCAAATAAAACACGTTTGGTTGTGTAGTGACAGAGATCTCGCCTGTAGAATTCTGGGAAAAAACACCGCCCAACGTGGGGCTCGAACCCACGACCCTGAGATTAAGAGTCTCATGCTCTACCGACTGAGCTAGCCAGGCTTGGTTACTGTGATGTGACAAAAAGGCCACTCAAGCCAAGGAGTGCAATACAAGCTATTAAAGTAGATCTAGGCTACCACATTTAGTACACTGAGATGCATGCTTGGTTTCACACATTGAGGAAAATGGGTAAGTAACCGTGAAGTAAAATGTGAAGCATTGGTTGTTCAGTGGTAGAATTCTCGCCTGCCACGCGGGAGGCCAGGGTTCGATTCCCGGCCAATGCAGTACTCAAGTTTTACTGAAATTATGGTATATTTTGTTAAAGAGTGGCTGGCTCTTTGCATTTTGGTGGTGCAGGTATAGAATTCCACATACAATAAATTAATGGTAGAATCTTGTGGTTTAGTGGTATAATTCCCACCTGCCAAGAGAGAGGTCTGGATCTGAAAAGGGAATAAACACCAAACAAATGTTGTACTAAAAGCATATGACTCTTAGCTTGGGAGTTTTATTTCTATTGACTAAGCTGGCCAGGCTTTGTTACAGTGTTGTAGCATCAAGGCAAGGCAACGCTTGCTCTTCAATCTACACTATTAAACCAAAGCAAAGTTTCCACATTCAGTAGATCCTGATATTCCTGCATGGTTTCACCCACTGATGTACACCTGAAACAGCGATATATTTTGTTAAAGAGTGCCTGGCTCTTTGCATTTTGGTGGTGCAGGTATAGAATTTAACATACAATGATTTAGTGGTAGAATCTTGTGGTTTAGTGGTAGAATTCTCGCCTGCCATGAGGGAGGCATGGATCTGAAAAGGGAATAAACACCACCCAATGTTGTGCTCAAAGCAAATGACTCTTAGATTTGGAGTCTTATTCGCTATTGACTCAGATAGCTAGGCTTTTTTACAGTGTTATGGCATCATGGCAAGGCAAGGATTGCCCTTTAATTTATAAAACCAAAGCAAGGTTTCCACATTTAGTAGATCCTGAGATTCCTGCTTGGTTTCCCACACTGATGTACACCTCTTTTAAGTTTCAAATAAAACACGTTTGGTTGTGTAGTGACAGAGATCTCGCCTGTAGAATTCTGGGAAAAAACACCGCCCAACGTGGGGCTCGAACCCACGACCCTGAGATTAAGAGTCTCATGCTCTACCGACTGAGCTAGCCAGGCTTGGTTACTGTGATGTGACAAAAAGGCCACTCAAGCCAAGGAGTGCCCTACAAGCTATTAAAGTAGATCTAGGCTACCACATTCAGTACACTGAGATGCATGCTTGGTTTCACACATTGAGGAAAATGGGTAAGTAACCGTGAAGTAAAATGTGAAGCATTGGTTGTTCAGTGGTAGAATTCTTGCCTGCCACGCGGGAGGCCCGGGTTCGATTCCCGGCCAATGCAGTACTCAAGTTATACTGAAATTATGGTATATTTTGTTAAAGAGTGCCTGGCTCTTTGCATTTTGGTGGTGCAGGTATAGAATTCCACATACAATAAATTAATGGTAGAATATTGTGGTTTAGTGGTAGAATTCCCACCTGCCAAGAGAGAGGTCTGGATCTGAAAAGGGAATAAACACCAAACAAATGTTGTACTAAAAGCATATGACTCTTAGCTTGGGAGTTTTATTTCTATTGACTAAGCTGGCCAGGCTTTGTTACAGTGTTGTAGCATCAAGGCAAGGCAACGCTTGCTCTTCAATCTACACTATTAAACCAAAACAAAGTTTCCACATTCAGTAGATCCTGATATTCCTGCATGGTTTCACCCACTGATGTACACCTGAAACAGCGATATATTTTGTTAAAGAGTGCCTGGCTCTTTGCATTTTGGTGGTGCAGGTATAGAATTTAACATACAATGATTTAGTGGTAGAATCTTGTGGTTTAGTGGTAGAATTCTCGCCTGCCATGAGGGAGGCATGGATCTGAATAGGGAATAAACACTACCCAATGTTGTGCTCATAGCGAATGACTCTTAGATTTGGAGTCTTATTCGCTATTGACTCAGATAGCTAGGCTTTTTTACAGTGTTATGGCATCATGGCAAGGCAAGGATTGCCCTTCAATTTATAAAACCAAAGCAAGGTTTCCACATTTAGTAGATCCTGAGATTCCTGCTTGGTTTCAAGTAGGAATCTAGGCTACCACATTCAGTACACTGAGATGCATGCTTGGTTTCACAAATTGAGGAAAATGGGTAAGTAACCGTGAAGTAAAATGTGAAACATTGGTTGTTCAGTGGTAGAATTCTCGCCTGCCACACGGGAGGCCCGGGTTCGATTCCCGGCCAATGCAGTACTCAAGTTTTACTGAAATTATGGTATATTTTGTTAAAGAGTGTCTGGCTCTTTGCTTTTTGGTGGTGCAGGTATAGAATTCCACATACAATAAATTAATGTTAGAATCTTGTGGTTTAGTGGTAGAATTCCCACCTGCCAAGAGAGAGGTCTGGATCTGAAAAGGGAATAAACACCAAACAAATGTTGTACTAAAAGCATATGACTCTTAGCTTGGGAGTTTTATTTCTATTGACTAAGCTGGCCAGGCTTTGTTACAGTGTTGTAGCATCAAGGCAAGGCAACGCTTGCTCTTCAATCTACACTATTAAACCAAAGCAAAGTTTCCACATTCAGTAGATCCTGATATTCCTGCATGGTTTCACCCACTGATGTACACCTGAAACAGCGATATATTTTGTTAAAGAGTGCCTGGCTCTTTGCATTTTGGTGGTGCAGGTATAGAGTTTAACATACAATGATTTAGTGGTAGAATCTTGTGGTTTAGTGGTAGAATTCTCGCCTGCCATGAGGGAGGCATGGATCTGAAAAGGGAATAAACACCACCAAATGTTGTGCTCAAAGCAAATGACTCTTAGATTTGGAGTCTTATTCGCTATTGACTCAGATAGCTAGGCTTTTTTACAGTGTTATGGCATCATGGCAAGGCAAGGATTGCCCTTCAATTTATAAAACCAAAGCAAGGTTTCCACATTTAGTAGATCCTGAGATTCCTGCTTGGTTTCACACACTGATGTACACCTCTTTTAAGTTTCAAATAAAACACGTTTGGTTTTGTAGTGACAGAGATCTCGCCTGTAGAATTCTGGGAAAAAACACCGCCCAACGTGGGGCTTGAACCCACGACCCTGAGATTAAGAGTCTCACGCTCTACCGACTGAGCTAGCCAGGATTGGTTACTGTGATGTGACAAAAAGGCCACTCAAGCCAAGGAGTGCCCTACAAGCTATTAAAGTAGATCTAGGCTACCACATTCAGTACACTGAGATGCATGCTTGGTTTCACACATTGAGGAAAATGGGTAAGTAACCTTGAAGTAAAATGTGAAGCATTGGTTGTTCAGTGGTAGAATTCTCGCCTGCCACGCGGGAGGCCCGGGTTCGATTCCCGGCCAATGCAGTACTCAAGTTTTACTGAAATTATGGTATATTTTGTTAAAGAGTGGCTGGCTCTTTGCATTTTGGTGGTGCAGGTATAGAATTCCACATACAATAAATTAATGGTAGAATCTTGTGGTTTAGTGGTAGAATTCCCACCTGCCAAGAGAGAGGTCTGGATCTGAAAAGGGAATAAACACCAAACAAATGTTGTACTAAAAGCATATGACTCTTAGCTTGGGAGTTTTATTTCTATTGACTAAGCTGGCCAGGCTTTGTTACAGTGTTGTAGCATCAAGGCAAGGCAACGCTTGCTCTTCAATCTACACTATTAAACCAAAGCAAAGTTTCCACATTCAGTAGATCCTGATATTCCTGCATGGTTTCACCCACTGATGTACACCTGAAACAGCGATATATTTTGTTAAAGAGTGCCTGGCTCTTTGCATTTTGGTGGTGCAGGTATAGAATTTAACATACAATGATTTAGTGGTAGAATCTTGTGGTTTAGTGGTAGAATTCTCGCCTGCCATGAGGGAGGCATGGATCTGAAAAGGGAATAAACACCACCCAATGTTGTGCTCAAAGCAAATGACTCTTAGATTTGGAGTCTTATTCGCTATTGACTCAGATAGCTAGGCTTTTTTACAGTGTTATGGCATCATGGCAAGGCAAGGATTGCCCTTCAATTTATAAAACCAAAGCAAGGTTTCCACATTTAGTAGATCCTGAGATTCCTGCTTGGTTTCCCACACTGATGTACACCTCTTTTAAGTTTCAAATAAAACACGTTTGGTTGTGTAGTGACAGAGATCTCGCCTGTAGAATTCTGGGAAAAAACACCGCCCAACGTGGGGCTCGAACCCACGACACTGAGATTAAGAGTCTCATGCTCTACCGACTGAGCTAGCCAGGCTTGGTTACTGTGATGTGACAAAAAGGCCACTCAAGCCAAGGAGTGCCCTACAAGCTATTAAAGTAGATCTAGGCTACCACATTCAGTACACTGAGATGCATGCTTGGTTTCACACATTGAGGAAAATGGGTAAGTAACCGTGAAGTAAAATGTGAAGCAT